>NW_015386815.1:247598-252951 GCF_001527695.2 Protobothrops mucrosquamatus
CCCAGTGTTCAAGTCTGTTCAGGTCCTCCTGTATCCTAAGCCTGTCTTCTGGAGTGTTGGCTATTCCTGCCAGCTTGGTGTCATCTGCAAATTTGATGAGTTCCCCATCTATCCCCTCGTCCAGATCGTTGATGAAGATGTTGAAGAGCACTGGGCCCAGAACAGTTTAATTTTAAAACTTTGCAAAGCCCTATTGTTAACAGCACTAGCTCTATGTGCTTGATCTGCGAAAATACATATAATTGTCTAGTGTTTGCTTAAGGATATTATGTAATTTGTTTTTCATTATACTGACTATAACTGCACTGATTTGCATTGTTAGGTAGCAGCATTGGTTGACTTCCACTGATTATACTGCATAGGTTGAGCCACTGCTTCAATCCAATACAGTGAAAAAAGTTTGTAGTATTGAATTTTATTGGTTCTTCTCCAAACAAGAGTTGCTCAAGATCTCCAGTATCAATCATGTGCATAAAATACATAAAACAAATGTATTAAATAAAAATAGTGGGAATATGAAGATTGACAATTTCCTCAAGTGCTGTGACATGAACTCACTTCACCAATTCACTTTGCCTAACAAAGAATATTATCTATATGATAGATACGTTTGCCTATAATTGCCTATAATTCTGTCATATGAGGCTTTCCTATATCTTGCAATGAGTCTATATGTCTTCAGAGCTACTGCTCTATGAAATTAAAGTTGGAAAATTTTCTTTTTGTTTCTAAAATGCTGCTTGGTGTCACAGATTTATTCCTTTGCTGGGAAGTTTCTTTTTGCATGGGGCTAGATAGAATATTCAGTCAGTCAGTCAGTCAGGCAGGCAGGCAGATAGGCAGCCAGGCAGGCAGGCAGGCAGGCAGGCAGGCAGGCATGAAGGCATTCAATTTACATGGTTGCCCATCTCATGTTGATGATTTGAGCAGCTAAAAAAGTTAAAATAGGCATGGTACTAGGATACTGGAGGAACCTTCTCATCCCCCAGTTACACTGACCCACTCAAGCAGGCAAGAGATGCTGTGAATACCATTAGTCAAAGAATTTCAGGATCTAGAAAAAGGGCCTTCTTTGCTGTTTCCCCTGCCCTTTGGAACATCTTACCTGCAGAGGTGAGGCAACCCCCCCTTTCTGATTTTCTGGAAAAATGTTAAGTCCTGGGACTGCCCATTAGCATGAGGGTCTAAGTCTGGGATGCAACCCTGGGAAAGGCTGATGGTTTGAGGGCACTCCCTCCTCCTGGTTAACTGTTTTGAGTCTCCTGAATTTTTTAATTTTGGTTTTTCACTTTTAATCTGGAAATTTTAACCTTGCTCTTAATTCTGTTTCTAATTGTCCTTTTAGTCATGTGTTTATATTGTTTTTTAAGGCCAGGGTCACTTAAGTGAGATGGGTGGTGTAGAAATTTAATAAACCAACGAATAAATAAAATAAAATAAATTATAAACTATAAAAACAGAAAAACACATAAAACTTTTCAGTTATACAATAAATACTTCAAATGACAATGGCAAAAAATGATTTCCAAGGCTGCATTTATTACTATGATTTCATAGTGGCTTTAGTTTCATGCAATCACACATAGACACACACATATACTCTAACACAAATCACTTTTCTTAGCCTTGTCTGAACTATAATATATTTCTCCTACAATTTTCTGTATTATAGAAATGCAGAATGGCTTATTAATGGCTTATACTATATTATTCAAAGCTGTCTGTTCAAAACAAGAAGAGTTTTTTTTAAAAAAATACATAAACTAAGAGCTGATTTGCCTACTACCAGACATAAAGATATCAACAGGAAATTATGTTTTATTTCTTTAATTGTGTCTTCATAGCTAAGACGTGCTACTGTTATGTTACGTGTCATAAATATGTACTTTCCAGGGACAATAGATGTTATTTGAAAAGTAATCATAGTTATCTCTAAAAAAATATCTTGTTCTTAAAAACAGTCTTTGAGACTTCTATTGTACACTGGTTGTAACATAAGTGTTATCTAAAATGCTTTTTAGAAATTTAGCTTCTGGGCTGATAGTCTCCAGTGCAAAAATACTAGATTTTAAGCTTGGCAACTTTAAGATGTGTGAATTTCAACTCCCATGCTGACTCGAGCTGAAATCTACACATCTTAAATTTATAATGTTTGAAAAGCACTGCAATAGACTTATGCAAATTATTCAACAAGGCACTTTGCTCATGAGTGAAACATCTTTCTGGATTTGCTTTTGGAAAGTTTGACCTTTTGGGTACAACACAGTGGTATTAAGGGCTTTTTGACATGTTCCAGGTATTCTTAGAAATCATTTCTCTCACAGATAACAAGACCTGACAATGGTTAAGAGCAGGAAAATTGAAGAAAAAGAGAGGGACTAATTTTGGCTGCACAAGACCAAGCCTTAAGAATAAATACACAAAGCCAGAATTGAGAAGACAGCAACAGAAAGCAAATGTCACCTCTGAAAAGAAGGTGAAAAAACAGTGGACCAGCTAGTGCAGAAAGATCACATAGACCAGGCATGTCAAACTCGCTATGTCACGTGACGTTGGGCAACGTATCATGACTTTTTCCCCATTGCCGGCAATGGGGTGGGTGCAGTTTCAGTATGATGCATCCAGCTCGTGGGCCGGCAGTTTGACATGCCTGACATAGACTGATTACAGATAACAGCATGACAAAATAGCAACAGTGGAAGAGCTGCAAGAAATATCATTTGCCTGCAAACAAAAACTGGTGGGACCATAAAATAGATAATGTAATGAAAAATGAAGAAACTAAAGTGCTCTGGACTTTAGAATTCAAACAGACAGGCACCTGCCATATAATACCCCAGACTTAAATGTTACAGTACCTGAATACAGCAGAATAGAAAAGAACTAGAGAAAAATCACAAAATACAAAGACCTGCAACTAGAAGTAGAATGATTCTGGCAAAAGAAAGCAAAAATAGTACCAATAATGATAATGATTGGGTGCAATCCCAAAACATCTGGAGCACCACTCCATCTGCATTGACAAAATCCCCATCAGTCAATTCCAAAATCGCAACAGCTTACATACTGCAACAGTACCTTTAACATCACCAAACAACAACATCTGTCTATCCATGTCTTTGGGGAAGACTCAATAGGTTGATAAAAATGCCAAATCCTGTCTAAATATCTGGCTGGGCAACCAACTGTAATACTTTTACCATTGCACATGTGAACAGGAGAAACAAGTATTTATTTTGACTCAAAAAGGAAAAATACAGATGAATTTCCAATCTAAACTGAACCTTAGCTAAGCAAACACTGTGCACTGTGTACTATTATCTTAAGCCTGCACTATAATTACCCCTACAGTTTTGCAAAAGATTTGCTACTGGGATTAAGCAGTTGTGTGCCAGAATAGATAGGGTGGGGTTATTTTTTAATGAGTTATAAAGAACAAAGAGGTTGCAGCTAGCTGGTGCTAGGATTTGCCAATCCCTGTAATGCATTTTCAATTTGAAAAAAGAAAACCTTTCCTTTATTTAGAAAACCTGCTTCACTAATCATTTCTTAGTTCAGATTCCTAGTCTCAGGAATAGTCAGATGCACACATAACACATATTTTCACTTAAAACAGAAGGTAGATTCGTAAGGTGTTAAAATTCTCAGTTGTTTAATAACCATAAGCAAATAATAAGAGGTTTTTTTAATTAGGTGATTGAAATGTAAAGCTTAAAGGAAAAGAAGCAGGGGATTCAATTTCCTGCAAGCAAATGTCCAATAATTAAACTACCATAGGCTGAACATGTGCTCAGAGGGATCCAGTTCCTTAATTTTAAATATACGGTCATGTCACTATTATTTCCCTATATTCTTGTGATACTCCTTGATTTTTCTCAGTAGATAATAGCATGATTCAAGTTATATAATTCATATTGTAGCATAAAATGTTTTTCATGATACACCATGATTCATATTTAGGTTCTATCAAGCCAGACCAGGTGTTCTGCAAAAGTATATTTGTTTTGCCTGAACATGCAACTAAATCTGCAAAGTCTATGGAAATCTGGTATAGCACATTGATAGCAGTGGTGGCATCAGCATGTCCTTTAGTAAACTTAGCCCTGCAGTGCCTTTTCAATCTTCCTGAGGTTTTTCATTAAATTGAGGAAGCACCATCATCTTCAGAGATCAACTAGTATGCACTTCTTTGACAAGCAATGAGTGCTAATCAGTGGATATTTTAGGAAGCCTGCCAAAGATGACATACAATTTACAGATTAATATTTTTTTATTAACAAATTTTATTAATTTTTCAAATTTTAACAACCAGGTAATTAGGAAGCAGTGTGGTGATAGGGTAATCAATAATCCAATAACAGAGTGATACATAGATATCTCAGTTTACACCAATAAAGGCTCCCTCTCTATTTCCCTTAGGTATTATATCACATTCATATTAGTACATTTCTAGCTAAAGTTCAATCAATCTATACATTTATCAATAACATTTTAGTTATACATATCCAAGTCCTGTTTTTAGGTTTTATTTAATTCCAGTTATCATATTCCAATTTAGCCTTTTATAACTACTATTTATAATTCGGATAGGTTTAGTTTCCCTCATTTCATTATAAACTAATTCTCGTGACTAAAATACAAATATTATTCCA
The DNA here is from genome assembly GCF_001527695.2 of Protobothrops mucrosquamatus. Lineage (NCBI taxonomy): Eukaryota > Metazoa > Chordata > Lepidosauria > Squamata > Viperidae > Protobothrops > Protobothrops mucrosquamatus. The sequence goes on from NW_015386815.1 coordinate 252,251, forward strand.
AAATTTAAATTCTTTCTTTATTTACCAATATATTCTATTTCTCATCCTAATAACTCCTCATATACTAATAACATATCTTTCATTGTTACAAATCCATTTCCCTATAACCATTAAGGCTATAATCTAACAAATTATTTTAATTTCCATTATAAATCTGAATCCTAAATATTAAATAAGTCAATATCTCTAAGATCAGTCAAAATCTCTAAAAGAAAAGCTGCTTAAACCTCAAATGAATTTTTAAATCCCATTTTTAAATCTAACTCTGGCTTTCTTTTTATGCCAAGCAGGCTTCCATACCAATGCCCTTAAATCCTCCAGTGTATCTCCCTTGATTCCCACACATATTGTTTGAATCAAGGGAGAACATCCAGTTATCAGTTTTTCAATGAAACTGGCCCCTTTGTAGTTATTAGGTTGTTGCCCTGTCATCAATTCAGTCTGGTTTTCCTCTTCTTTCTGAGTCATATCCGGTGTTGTAATTGTTGTTTGGTCATCCAAGTTGTCTAAGTTCTCAATATGATATGTCTGTAGATCAGTTCCTGTTGCTTTTGGAGTTACAGGTGTTTTAGTTGGCATCAATATCTGTTTGTCAAAGTTCTCCGTAAGTTGTACATGTCATGTGTCTGATTAACGAAACACTTAAAAGGACTTTCAGGCATATTTTTTCCTAAAAGCATTTATTAAGGTTACAGAGACGT
>NW_015386815.1:253570-256614 GCF_001527695.2 Protobothrops mucrosquamatus
GAGGATATTTTCCAAAATAAATGGTTAGAGAAATAATAAGTCTCAGGAATTAGATCTTTTAAAATCCCAAAGGTATCCGAAGATCAAAAATCCAGTTATTTAGTTCTTAAAATTACTTATTTTTTTCTTTCCTTCAATGTTTAAATTCCCAAGTATAGAAACGCTGCTGCATTGAAAGCAGGGGAGAGGTTTGAAAAGGCTTTCACAGGAAGGTAATTAGGGTAACAAAGAGGAAAGAAAGGGTCTCACCTGAATCCTCCACGATGCTTCATTGTGCTTAGATGTAAATTTGGCTTTCGGCTGGTGCGACTTAATGAGCGGTTATGTTAATGGATGCTCTTTTCTTCTTCGGTCCTGAGGAGCTGCCTCGGATCAAACGGAGGGGCTGCTGCCCCTCTGCGATCTAGCGAGTGTCCTCCCCAATGGTAGTCACCCCTCCAGGGTGACTTTCAACCTTTTCCAGGGTCTCCTGAAGAAGGGAAACTAGATGGCGGGGAAAGCAGTCTCTTTGCACGTCTGCTGGCGCCGCGATCTGGAACCGGAAGCCAGATTAATATTTTTATTTTATTTCATTCCTCAATATTTGTGTGCCATCCTGATCAAAGCCTTTAAGACAGTGCTCTCAGAAGAAAATGCAAAACACAATAAAAATTTAGCCCTATAAATATATATGTATATTGTTCATATGTAATTACTATTTCAAAGTAGCAGCATAGCCATAATAACATCTGCCAGCTATAGCATACTACATCACTAATCACTACAACCTAACCTCTAGAAGTCCAACAATTCAAGAGAAAAGGAATGTCTTCATCAGTTTCCTAAATGAAAAGGAACAAGAGGTTGTCCAAATTTCAGGTGATGAAAATTATACTGTCCTGTGCAGCCATAGAAAAAGTTTTCCCTGGTATTCCCATTCCCCCAAGCAATCAGAACCAGAACTTCCTGGACAGAATATCCGTGATTGAAACATTCCATTTGGAAAAGATAGTCCTGATGAAAATTATGAGGCAAGACAGAATAATAACCAACACTGTAAATTGTGCTGGAAACCTATTGATAATGTAGTTCCCTGAGAATGGGTAGAATTTTGCTAAAGTGGATCCAACCTGTTCTCAAGCAGGCTGCTGCATTTTGGACTAATAGTAATTTGAGGCAGACATCAGAGGCAGCCCCAATACAGCTGATTACAAGACTACCCACAAGGTGATAAAGGCATAATTTCTTCCAGAAGATACCATTGTGTAATGGAGGAAGGTACAGCAGCACCATCTCCAAAAGTCATCTCCATTGGTTCCTGACACTAAACCTCAAGGGTGAGATTTCACATCCAATCTTCTACAATAGAACCTCTCATTTTGCCTGCAGCATGTCCTTCATGACAATAGTTATTCTTTCTTCTGGCTATTGCCAAAACTCAATTAAGGCGGACATAATTTAGAGAGTCTTCAGCAGTCTGTAGTCTTCAGCAACCAAGTCTGTGTAATTGGAAGCAGATCCCACCTGCTATAAGTGAACTGAATGAATGAGTGTTTGGAAGGAAACATCTCAGTTTTCCTTTAGACAATGAATCAGTGGCTGATAAAGCATAGTGGCTGCACCTTCATGTTAGATCTTCAGATCTTTTCTTCAACATTTCAGTAAGTGGGACATCTCTATCATTTACTATTTTAACTATGAGCAAAGAAGCCACAGGAAACAAAACACTGATCTTATAATTAAATGCACCACTCCAGAAGTAGTCAAGTGTACAACTCTTGCTTTAAACAACAGAGGTGTGTCTAAATTATTGTGGCACTTTAAAGNTCATACAGATATTGAGCAAAGTCCTCGGCCCTCCCCTCCAGGGGATCCCCTCCCTCCCTCAACTGGAGGAGAGAGCGGGTCACCCTGAAGAGGGCGGCCGGGCGGTTATCTGATGACGCGATGAGGGTGGAGTAGTAGTTAGATCTAGCCACCCTCATCGCCACTAGGTAGGATCTAACATGCATCCTTACCTGTGCTCAGTCGGATTCGGTTCGGCTAGCCCTCCAACTGCTCTCTAGGCATCTTTTCCGGCGTTTCATCTCTCTCAGCTCCTCAGTAAACCAGGGAGCCAGTTGAGATCTGCGCCGGGCCAGAGGCCGCAAAGGCACGACTCGGTCCAATGCTGCGGCAGCGGCTACTTCCCAGGCCGCCGCCCGATGTTCCGCCGAGTCGTGAACTAGATCCTCCGGATATGGCCCAAGCTCCGTCCGGAACCTCTCAGGGTCCATCAGGTGCCTGGGACGGAACCATCTACATGGTTCCGACTCCCTGCGGCGGGGGGGAGCGGTCCAGAAATCCATCTTCAGGAGTGAATGATCTGACCATGACAGGGGCTCAATAACTACCTCCCCCGTTTCCAGATCATTCTGCCACTGGCCAGAGACAAAAATTAGATCCAGTGTGTGTCCTCCCGTGTGAGTGGGGGCATGCACTAATTGGGTCAAGTCCAAGGCCGTCATGGAAGCCAAGAACTGAGCTGCCACCGACGTTTCGCCCACTGATGGCAGATTGAAATCCCCCATGACTATAAGTCTGGGGGTCTCAACCGCCACCCCGGCTATTACGTCAGCCAGCTCAGGCAGGGCCGTTGATACATAGCAGGGGGCCAGGTATATAATCAACAGGCCCACTTGCACCCCTTGCCCCCATTTCACAAGGAGGGACTCCACACCGTCTATCTGAGGTACAGTGGTCTCCCTCGGACATAGGCTCTCCCTTATAATGGCCGCTACCCCACCGCCCCTACCCCGGGTCCTTGGCTGATGGAATACCTGGAAACCCAGTGGGCAGATGTCCACGAGGGGCACACCCCCTTCCATGCCCAGCCAGGTCTCGGTGATACCTGCCAGGTCCGCACCCCCCTCTTGAATAAGATCTTGGATGAGGGGGGCCTTGTTTACCACGGACCTGGCATTGCATAGCATCAGCCGGTGATCCCGGGCCCGAGGGTCTAAGATCCCTGGGGGCCGAGTGGAGTCCTGAGGACCGGAGCACCCACAAGCTTGTAAACAGCGTGT
>NW_015386815.1:260039-290671 GCF_001527695.2 Protobothrops mucrosquamatus
AAATCCACCCCAAAGCCACGGATGATCTCTCCCAGCGGCTTCACATAAATATTGAACAAAAGGGGAGAGAGGACCGACCCCTGTGGGACCCCACAAGTTAGGGGCCTTGGGGTCGACCTCTGTCCCCCTGCCAATACAGACTGCGTACGGTCGGTGAGGAAGGAGGAGAACCACCGCATAACGGTGCCCCCCACTCCCATGTTAATGGACGCTCTTTTCTTCTTCGGTCCTGAGGAGCTGGCTCGGATCAAACGGAGGGGCTGCTGCCCCTCTGCGATCTAGCGAGTGTCCTCCCCAATGGTAGTCACCCCTCCAGGGTGACTTTCAACCCTTTCCAGGGTCTCCCGAAGAAGGGAAACTAGACGGCGGGGAAAGCAGTCTCTTCGCATGTCTGCTGGCGCCGCGATCTGGAACCGGAAGCCAGATTAATATTTTTATTTTATTTCATTCCTCAATATTTGTGTGCCATCCTGATCAAAGCCTTTAAGACAGTGATCTCAGAAGAAAATGCAAAACACAATAAAAATTTAGCCCTATAAATATATATGTATATTGTTCATATGTAATTACTATTTCAAAGTAGCAGCATAGCCATAATAACATCTGCCAGCTACAGCATACTACATCACTAATCACTACAACCTAACCTCTAGAAGTCCAACAATTCAAGAGAAAAGGAATGTCTTCATCAGTTTCCTAAATGAAAAGGAACAAGAGGTTGTCCAAATTTCAGGTGATGAAAATTATACTGTCCTGTGCAGCCATAGAAAAAGTTTCCCCTGGTATTCCCATTCGCCCAAGCAATCAGAACCAGAACTTCCTGGACAGAATATCCGTGATTGAAACATTCCATTTGGAAAAGATAGTCCTGATGAAAATTATGAGGCAAGACAGAATAATAACCAACACTGTAAATTGTGCTGGAAACCTATTGATAATGTAGTTCCCTGAGAATGGGTAGAATTTTGCTAAAGTGGATCCAACCTGTTCTCAAGCAGGCTGCTGCATTTTGGACTAATAGTAATTTGAGGCAGACATCAGAGGCAGCCCCAATACAGCTGATTACAAGACTACCCACAAGGTGATAAAGGCATAATTTCTTCCAGAAGATACCATTGTGTAATGGAGGAAGGTACGGCAGCACCATCTCCAAAAGTCATCTCCATTGGTTCCTGACACTAAACCTCAAGGGTGAGGTTTCACATCCAATCTTCTACAATAGAACCTCTCATTTTGCCTGCAGCATGTCCTTCATGACAATAGTTATTCTTTCTTCTGGCTATTGCCAAAACTCAATTAAGGCGGACATAATTTAGAGAGTCTTCAGCAGTCTGTAGTCTTCAGCAACCAAGTCTGTGTAATTGGAAGCATATCCCACCTGCTATAAGTGAACTGAATGAATGAGTGTTTGGAAGGAAACATCTCAGTTTTCCTTTAGACAATGAATCAGTGGCTGATAAAGCATAGTGGCTGCACCTTCGTGTTAGATCTTCAGATCTTTTCTTCAACATTTCAGTAAGTGGGACATCTCTATCATTTACTATTTTAACTATGAGCAAAGAAGCCACAGGAAACAAAACACTGATCTTATAATTAAATGCACCACTCCAGAAGTAGTCAAGTGTACAACTCTTGCTTTAAACAACAGAGGTGTGTCTAAATTATTGTGGCACTTTAAAGATGCCAAGTATTCTGTGGTGATTATCTCTTTAGCAGTGATAATAGTAATGAAGTGGATTATGCAGAACCTATACTATGATATCACCAAATTATTCTACATGACATGTTTCCTAGCTAAATAGGTTACTTACCTGAAACTTCTTCAGGTGAGCAGGAGTAGAAATTAAAATCTAATCTCTCAATTCTCAATGCTGAAGGTGGAAGAATGTGAATGGAAAATTGCTTCAGTGTCAGGCAAACACACCTTTTGTAATAATGACTTCATCTCCTTTGATATAGATTAATAACTTAGATTATTATATGCATGAAGATTGAAAGGTGTGAAATATAACACAGGAATAATCTATAGAGACAACAGTATTTGAAGAGATGGCAAAATTGACTTGTTTGATTAGGGAAAAGACAGTAAGTACATTTGTTAGTGACTAGAAATCCTTTATAGATTTTTTTTGCTGAGAATGAAAAAAAAATGAATTTGAGATTTATAAGTTTGATGATTCTAAAAGGTATAATTTTGAAAGAAGGGAGCTGTGATGTAACCTTAGAGAGAAAGAGAATAAAATATAAATGTATTTATAACTGCTTTAAATAAAATCAGAATCTACTCTTTTATATTTTCTTTTTTTCTCTTTCTTTTCTGTCTGTTTTATTTTACTTCTTCCCTATTTACTTACTTTTACTTTCCTTTTTTTAAAAAAATGTCGTTTTCATTCTCTAAAACAATGTTATCTTCAATTAAAAATTAAAAAAGAAATATATTAACAACCTGAACTATTTGTTTTAAATAAGAATAGATCTGCTATCCAATGGTTTCCAATCTGCAGATAGTCTTTGATGTAATTTACATATACGCAGCTAATACAGCCTGAAATCCCAGGATATGATATTCTTATCCTAAATCTCATGATGGTGATATTATCAAGTTTCATCTCTTTAAGAGTTAATTTAATTTCTGGCTCCTGTGGATAACATCCAAAGTGGATAAAGGTATTATAGTACTAATAACTCTTGTGGATGATTCTTGATTGATATAATGACCCTCAAAAACTTCACTGGACAATACAATAACTACATGAAAGGAATGGTTGAATGAATCTTATCTTATAATTTTTTTATAGTAACAGTTGAAAACTGCCTTTGAAATCAACCTAGTCATTTGTCATCCATGCCAAGATATTTTTAAAGCTTCTGAGCTATATTCCAATAATATTATGGTTATATTTTCTAAGGATGTTAAATCTGTCAAATATCACAGGTTGCTTACTTTTGATGTAGTCACACACTTGTTTCCATCATTGTAACTTCAACCATATCCTCCTTCTCAGATTTAGTTTTCAATGGCTTTTATATGCATGTAAAAGAAAGATAGATAAAGTAGATAACAGGACATTTGGAACTGAGTAACAAAAGATTGAATTTGAAGATGAATTCTGTGCAAATCACAAACATATAATTGGCCAAATATGTAAATTCTTGCTGAAATTTGATATGGAGGATGAACAAGTGAAAGAGTGTATGATAAAATGGGCTAAGAATTTGGATATAATATATTGTATCTTGTTCCAAAGATGCTTTTTCAGGAGGCAAATGGACTTTCTTGTTTTTCTTTGAAGATGTTTCGCTTCTCATCCAAGAAATTTCTTCAGCTCTGACTGGATGATAGGGAATAGAAGCATTTATATTCCTTGCAGACAGCTGGTCATTTGCACCCTTTTAGTGAGTCCTTAAGGACACTTGGAGGTTTACCTGTGTTCTCAGGATCACCTGAGTAGTGCAAATGTGTGTGGAGCCTTCTTGGCTGCAGAATGTCTTCTGCCCTGTGTCTCTTCACTGTTGAAGCGAGGTGCAGGCTGTTGGGGATGAGTCTGTGTTGTCTGCATCTCAAACTGAAGTGCAGATGGTTCCTGTAGTCTGCAATGTTTTCTGGAAATCCATTCATACTCCCACACCATTCGAAGGGTGTTCATCCCAAAATGCAGAGCCAAATTCATACACTGATACAAATGATTTTAAAAACTAAGATTCAACTGAAACCTGAACATTTTTTTTGTGCTGGGAGGTGAGTGGGATTAATAGACAGACAAGTAGAAAAATGCTGTGGAGATTGTTTTTATATGTGATCATTGCTGAATTCACAATGGAAGAAGATTAAGATGACGGATCTAACAGAGATTGCAAAATTAACTTGAGAAAGATCAACTACTACATTTATTAGCAATTGCAACTCCTTTATGGATATTTTGCTGAAAAATGAACTGATGCTTTTTGGATTTGTTGATTAGAAAAATACAGATGCATTTATAATTGCTGTTAAGAAGACCAGACTGTTAATTATTCTTTCTTTTTTCTTTTCTACTTTTGATCTGTATTTATTTTTCTCTTTTCTATTATTTTTCCCCATACCTTTTAACTCAAAATTTGTATCATTTTTATTCAATGGAAAAACTTGTTTAATAAAATTTATATATAAACCACATCCTCCTTCTCTTTTTCTCCTTCTTAGATGTAATAAATTTAGTTCTAAATTGGGCCTACAGTGGGGATGAGAGTAAGGAAAACATGGGAAAAAATCTGTAAAATTTAAAATTTCCCCATTTCTCTCTCTGTCTCAAGTTCCTTTAAATTGTTCAAGTATTGACACACCCAGAATTCAATATGAAAAAGCAGTCCCTTTTTTTCTGTGTTGGTGTAGTTTATGCCAAAGTATGCAGTTAATGCAATAGCAATATCTTGAGGCTGTTTTCCTTCCTTGTTTCCTTTTTTTTAATGATTCCTCTGCACAAATCCAGACAGCAAAAGGTTTATTTTCTGTGTATCTTCATTGGTTTCTAGTGGTCATTAGGATTTTTTCTATCCAGATATTGTACACCTCTTATAATCAAGATTTCTGGGAATAGCAAGATTGAGAAAGCCTAATCCAAGTAATTGTTACATTATCCTTTCCCCAGTATTTTGCACATACTTCTCTAGTTAGCAGACCTCAGGCTTTGCTGATTTCAGAGTTTCCACTTCCTGGACCAGAAATAGAAAACAGCATCACCTTAGTTCTATTGAAGTACAGTGCTATCAAATTGCTGTTTAGAGGAAGGGTCTTCAGTCTGCAAGACTAACTTTTGTAGTTGATATGGCCTAACTCTTTGACTCTCAGCACCTGTTATAAACTGCCTATAAGTGATAACAGTGTTTACATGTGCTTCATTGATTTCGAAAAAGCTTTTGATAAAATAAGACACAGCAAACTATTAGAAATCCTGAAACAAGGGGGACTCGATGACAAAGACATCCAAATAATAAAGAATCTGTATTGGCACCAGGTAACAAATGTGAGACTAGGCCAAAAATAAGAAATATTTTTGCAGAAATAAGAAGAGGGGTCAGACAGGGATGTATTCTGTTTCCATTGTTGTTCAATATCCACTCTGAGTCAATCTTCAACGAGGCACTGGAGAACATCGATGTTGGCATCAAAGTAAACGGTGTTTGGATCAACAACTTAAGATACGCTGACGATACAGTTCTGCTTGCCAGTAAGCATGAAGACCTTCAGCTCCTCATCAAAAGAGTCACAGAAATATCTGAAAAATACGGCTTGAAACTTAACACCTCAAAAACCAAGATCATGGTCGTCAGCAAACAACCCGTTAATTTACCACCAATAAATTCAGAAGGAATACCACTAGAAAAAGTTGAAAGGATCACACACCTCGGTTCCAATTTACATGAAAGCTGGGACATGACTGTTGAAGTAAAGACAAGGATAGAAAAAGCTCGAACAGCATTCTTCAAAATGAAAAAGGTCTTCTGCAGTCACGACATAAGCCTAAGACTGAAAATCATGCTTGTCAGATGCTATATTTTTTCTATCCTGCTCTATGGAGTAGAGAGTTGGTCTCTGACAGAAGGCCACCTGAAGAGACTAGAAGCATTTGAAATGTGGATTTACAGGGGGCTGTTATGTATAAGCTGGGTTGACAAGATCAGAAATGAGGAGGTGATAAGCCGCCTGGGAAAGCCAAGGGAAATCATCAAAACAATTAAAAAATGAAAATTAGAATATTTCGGACATGTGATGCAACACCCAGAAAAATACGGCATACTCCATTGAACCGATTGAACCCCACATCAAATAGGAGAACATGGGAAGCTGTAGTTCGAGAGTCTTACCTGGATTCCCTCTAGGAAACTTGCTTGTGGCTTGGGATGAGAGGCAAGTGCCCGTCCTAGCTAGTATGAAGAGAAAACAAGCAATGGAATTATGTAAGGAATGGACTTTGCTTAGGGACAAAGCTGGAAAACCAATTTGGCTAAATAAAGATACTTAAAAGAAAAGAAAAATATATACATAAATAAGAACAGTGATTTTTTTCTTGCTCTCTTCTATTCAACCACTTAATATGTTTGTTAAGATTTTTGCCTTCCCTAATTTGAGTTAACTAATTTGAGATTTATTGTGGGAATGACCAGAGTGTGTAAACCTGAGAATTCTGTTTTCCTTTCCTTTTCTCTTTCCCTTGTCTTTGTGCGTGTATGTGTGTCAAAGTCTTTATGTATTAGGTAAATGTAACTGTTAAATGTTTCTAATCCTTAGAGAAAAGAATTTTAAATTCTGCTAGGAAAAAAATGTTAAACTAAGCCACCCCACAAAATAAATATCTTCACCCTAGTTTGCCTGGCCAGCAAAATAGGATAAAGAGAACTGTGTTCAATTTTTCCTTTCCTCTGTATCTTTAAGAACAGCCCAAGGTTGTCAGGAGGGAATGTTTTAAGTTTATTTAGAGAAAAAAATATTCCTACATTTACTGTATATGTTTAATTGGTTAAATCTGTCCATCCTTTTCCTAAAATATGAGGTATGTCCATCTACAGGAGCCTCATGAACTAAAGTTTGCTTGTGCAGGGAAACAACCTTTTTCTTAAGTTACTTTTCTTATCCTATCAGTAGTCAATAAAATTACTATGGAACTAAACCTGGAACATATAAGCATTTTTTCAATCTCTAAAATAATGTGATCTTTTCATCTAAATTGTGTATTGATAATGCTGGGCCAAATGCTGTCAGGATGTTTAAAAAAAATTAAAACAAATTTTAAAGATAGACTTTTCTGCCCCTGGCAAATTATACACATTAAAATATTAGGCTTATAAAATTATTTGGAGCTTTCAGCATTCTCAAGCTGCCCAGCATTCTCAAGCTGCAAGTCCTTAAGTCTTCTTTAACATGTGCTTTTCAAAATTTATGTTGCATTTGTTCAGTTTCAGAAGTGAGCTGCTTCATCTTTCCCTCCTTTCATTACCAGACTTTTTTTTTTGCCTTATTGCCAGAATCCAGCTTCTCTTTTTCCTCATCTGTGGTGTCCCCATTTTATTGTGACTGGTTTATCTGTTTCTTTAACAACTGCAGTATTAATGTCTTTTCAAACGCTGCTTGCAAACTATCCACCTCACTCCATCTCTCCATTTCTTATTCTCTGTTCTCCATTCCTATGTCAGACCAACAATGCCTCTTCTGGGAGTCACGCACAAAGGGGAGAGGGAACCTGCACTCATATCTTTCAGCCCTGCACAGATGACTCCACAACCCTTAGAAGCAGAGCACACTGACCCAGACGCTGCCTGCAGAGTAAACCCTCCATTCATTTGAGCCAGGGAATTAGATTTGGATCCAGCCATCTACTAGAAAAGTCATTGCTGCAACCAGAGTGGAACAGATCTTCCCAGGCCCTACATCACCCAGATGCCTGTGAAAGCTGCAGAGAAAAGAAGGACTTATGGATCCATTGGCCCCCACATAAAGCCTCAGAAGACAACTGGAAAGACTATGGGGGGAGGGTGTAGATTCATTGTAAGGTTTTCTTTCTTCCCTCATTTATGTTTTAATTAGCCAGTTAAATGGATTCATAGAGGGATGGCATTTGGAAGTGGTTGACACAGCAAGTCCTGAACACCTTGGACTTCTGTCTGGTGGGAGGGAAATCTGTCAAGATGTTTGTATTACCTGTCTTGTAGAAGTAGCTGCACACACACACACACCATTCAGAACCACACTGAGGCATACCCTTCACCTATCTCCATGTACTGCTCCCCTGGGCTGGTTCTTGCTCTGTGGCATTAAGACCCATGCAGTCATACCTTTCCGCAAATTCCATGGTGTGGCGGAGGCATGCCCTAACTGAGGAGGTAGCAGAACAGAGATCTCCAAACACCAAGCCCTGATTGTGACTCACAAATGATGCTGCCCAGTAAGGCAGAATATGTTGCACTGGTGGTCTCATTAGTGGGAGTCCTAGGGCTTGCTGTGTGTAATTTAAGAAATATTAATAGCCTGGCTTGCACACTGGCTAACCTCAAATTGACATCACAAACCCTGGATGCATTAAACTAAGAGCTAAGGCAGGTTCAGGAAGCAACCCTTGAAAATGGGCAGCCAGTAATTATTTATTAAGGCAAAACCATGGCTGCAAAGAATTTTGGGTCATGTGCTTATTTCAAACCTTACTGAAAGCTCACAGAATGTGACATCAAACATCTAAAAAGAATTGGCACAAAATATTGGATACTATAAATTTTCTTTCTATCTTCACTAGCTGAAAGCTCTCCTTTTGGGAGCCACCAGTATATTTTCCCTTGCCCCAGTAGCCTGCAAAATCACCTCCCATTTCAACAGACATCCAAGGATGCTAGCCAACTATCTCTTAATGATGAGCCAAAAAGACAACAAATACCAAGTCTACTCAGACAGGACCTAAAATTGTGCAAAATATAAATATCTCAGAAAATATTTGAATTAGCACAAAATGGGGGATTGTAGGAAGTCAGCACCCCCACCCATCTGAGAATGAAATATTTTGGGGAATATTAAAAGAGGCAAAATAGAATATTTCCCTTAAGGGGAAATGGAGAAAAAAGTCTTAACAAAGGCAGAAATAGCCCTAGTCTCCCTTCCTTAGGCAGAAACCCGAGGAAGCCTATCTTTAGAAATGGAGATTTTTTAATCCATTGAGAAAGACTGGGGCCACACTATTCATAAGCAAAATGCCTTCAACCACAGCCCCCACAGAAAGATAGAGCTGAAGGGATTAGAAAAACAAAGACTCTTAAAATCTACATTCCCCACCCAACACCAAGGACAGGACATGACCCCAAAGCCACAATGGGAGTCAGGCAACAATAATTAGAATACCAATACACTCGAGCACAGGTCAAAGTACATTTCACATCAGGCATCTCAAACTCAAAGCCCCAAAGAATGTATAAAAACCCACCTACTCTCAACTCCATTTTCTCAGCTGTCCCAGAACTGCATGCTGTTGCTGGTTCTGTTCATCAATAAACTGAAACCTTCTTTCCTAAGCAGCCTCCATTTTATTTCCAGTGTCTTACTCCTGACTTGGAACTGGACCTGATTTTTCTTTCAACAGTATCCATGGACACTAACATTTTCACAGATACCTCCCATGATACCTGCTATCAGCCTGCCTTGCCTATCTTTCTACATGTTAAATAATTTAGTTTAATTTTGAAAAATGAGAAACTGGTGCTTTGCAGGATAAAATAAACTGATATCTACTAGCAAGTAAAAATGAATTAGGCTTCAGACAGTTAAACTGTAGACTAACTGCAGACTAATACTTTTAGGCACTTAAACACTTGTTTGAAAAATAATACTGAAAAGAAGATTGAAGTAGGATAATAGAATAACTGATCTGGGTGGCTAGGCAAGAATTTGTTTCCATAACCAGGAAGAATATCAGGGCTTAGCTCTACCTAGAAATAAAAAGCCAATTTCCTTGTTATAGATTTATACATTGACAAAACTGTTATACCAATTTTCTTGAAATGATAAAAGTTATGTACATTATACTGTGGAACAAATGATGGAGATTTTTCTCTAAACCAAAATAATTTCAGAAAGAAATACTAGATATTCTGTCTTGGGCCAGCAATGAATTGTGACACACTACAGTAAACTTGAACAAGCTGAGCTATCTGGGGGGAAAAAAGGATAAACATCCAATCTTTGCATTGTTTAGCTGGGATTATAGAAACAAGACTGGTAAGCTGCTAAATCTTGCCAGAGGCTATGTTCAGCTTGTTGGATGACAAACCATGACAACTATGTCATTTTTTTGGGTGTGTTATAATAGATTCAGCCTTGTTCAATCAATCAAAGGGGCTATCACACTCTCTTAATTTATACAGGATCGCCTCAAATTTATTCACAAAGCCTCTTTTAATTTCAAAGTGCTATCTAAAAATTGGTACTCAAAACATATATGCATGTGCATATGTGTGTGTTTGTGTGTACACAAGCATATACATATACATGCATAAAGCAGTGTATCACTGTGTAACTAGCTTTTGGAATGAATGAAAGACTGTATATCAAATGGTTAATGCATTTCATTCAGCTGAAGGGAACCAACTTAAACTTATATCTAACACTTCTCTTGCTGGATCACCTACCATAGCTTTTCAGTTTGTTGAGAAAGCAGCTTGAAAAACTACTTCATTGCTTGTACTAAATTTTGATGGTCAGAGATCCAGTTGTATGCCAAGGTTCAGGCAGCCCTGCTCAAATGTTATGCTTCAGTGAACCCCTTCATGAACAGAAGTTTAATAGATATTGTATTAAGAAGGAAACAGCAAATAAGACAGGTGCAAAAATTTGGACACCTTTGGCATCCAAACAAATTCTCATGTTTCTTGTAGCTACAAGGCTTTCTATTCTCATTTTTGGAATTCTCCCGCCTCCCCACCTCCATATTTCTTTGAAGATATACACAGCTGGACAGGCTTTGCCTTAAGTCACATTGGTCAGAGATTCTCCATGCTTCTCTAACATGCTGCATGCTTCAGTGATTCCTCTCTTAGTTTTAAAATCTTCAAAGCTTTTCAACATAATTTCTATGAATAGTTTAACATGAAATACAGTATGTGCAAATATGTAAGTTAACTACAACTCTTGGATCATTTCAATCAGGACATCTCTTTGCAATAAACTAACTGTTTAAACAAAAGTCTTGGCCTTAATTCTATTGGACTATGCAATCTTACTTTACGTACAATGTCAAAGTTGAAGAATTCATTTTAAATAGATTTCATAATGTGGTAAGCCAAAATTTGATGGGTATCAGCGGTAGACATAAATGTTCTTGAAATTGTGCCAATTTAGTGTCCTTTGTGATTAGGATCAAATGTACCGTACACCTGATTACTCTGTGTAGTTGTTTCCTATCAAAGGTAAGGCATCAGAACAGCATAGCCTCTAAATTATTTATTACTGTACATTCTTGAGGAGTATTCTGAAAGTGACTGAAAGTTCTGTTTACTTTCTAAAAATAAGAGCAGTGATCTTTAAACCTTTAATTGAGTACCAGACGTAGGAAAATAGCAGATGCTATCCTTAAAAACCTATTGGACAACCCCTAGAACATAGGTCAAAAACTTTAAGATAACACATTACAAAGACAACATTTAAAAAAAATGAATTTCTCAATTATTTCTTATATTCATTTAATTAAATGTGGTCCAGAAACTTGGAATAAAGATGAGAAATAAATAATACTGAAAAAAAGGAAATCTAGCTGCACGGAGCTGAAATTGGGAGGCAGCATGAGAAGCAGGGGAGACAGAGGGAGGCAGGGAAGGAGATTGTGGCAGGAAATATGGACCTTCTTGTTGGTAATATGGGTCTGCCAGATGAGAGAGCTGGATATTGATGGGGAATGGGTGAAACAAGATAAGATGTCAAACATGATTGAAATCCTGCTCCTAAGGGATATCTCTTCAATTATGTGGTTATATTTCCTGATTTAACTAAAAAATTAGATGGCTATAGGTTTACTAAGACAATGGGAAAAGTATGCAGTGAGCAAGCCCCCTGGAAGATACTGGGAAAAAACAGTTCTGTTGAGTTCAATAGCCAATTGGTGCTTATTTAGTTAATTGTAAAACACTCTATGTTTTATGGTTTTGCAAATTGTTTTTACTTGTTCATAACTAAAGGTTTAGTTCCTTCCAGACTGGATACTCCTAAAAAGGCAGAGGTAATTTTTCCTTAGTAGTCCCCCCGCTAATTAGAAGCTTAAAATGCTTTGGAAAGGAGCTGTGTTAAAACAGGAGTCACATGAATGAAAATATGTTTGCACTGGTGGAATATTAACTCTGTTTGTAAGTGCAGACATGTGAAAAAATATTCCCTATAATATATGCACTATGAATATAAATTATTTAAGAACATAAAAATGCTTTTCTGCATATAAGAAATTAGTTCTCCAGTTATATTTACTCCACACTTAACATTTTCCTATGTTGCATTTATTGATTGTATATTTTTTCACTAAGTCTTTTACAGGATAATGTAAAGGCAACAAAGATTTTCACAGCTACATGAGAAAATCAGAAATATATTTTTCCTGAATTAAAATAATTTTTCCTGAATTAAGATAATTTTGAACGTTGATATCCATAACTAATAAAGGGATTTTCATTTCCTCCCAACTGTTATTAAGCTGTCTACTTGACAGAATGTCAAGCTCTAGAAAAGTTTATCTAATTGTATTTAAAATTAGCACAGTTTGGTATCACTCCTATTACTTAGTTTCTGCATCAGAAAACAAATATTGGGAAATCAGTGAAATTTATTCAGTTTTTTGTTTTTATAATTTTTTTATTAAAAGTTTTACAAGGAGCATACAAACCACCATAAATTAAAGCAGCAAAGAAAGGAATAAGAACGAAAAATAAAGAATAAAAAAAAATAGGAAAAAGCTTCTGTTTTTCTTTGCAGCAAATAAAAGTACAAATATAAAATTATCTCTTACTCTATGATTAGAAAACCAAGATCACTCTTTTCTATTATCCACTTTTTTTTTAAATCATCAACACCACAAATCCTAAGTGCATTTATATTCTAAAATGTATTCTGCTTTTTTGATCCTTACAAGCCAGTTGGATGTAAAGGAGTACAGTGGCTCATGGGGTTATGATGCTAGGCTAATGATTGGCAGGCTCATACTCGAGACCCGGTTGTTGCCACAAGATGGGGTGAACTCCTAGCAGTTTGAAAATAGGCAAACGGGGCTGCAGGCGCTAACACGAGTGGGGTGGGAATGCGCACCCACGCGTGCATGCCCTGGGCAGCCATTTCTGCAGCCTGCTGGCCAAGAGCCTGCAGCCTGGTACTGGGCTGGGGCCCATAGGTTGGGGACCCATGTCTTAAGCCTATCTTCTGAAGTATTGGCTATTCCTGCCAGCTTGGTGTCATCTGCAAACCAGCATGATGTCATCTGCATATATAACATCACAGTTCTTAGATAGGAGTCCCTATACCAGACATGTCAAACTCGCGACGTCACATGACGTCACGCAACGTATTGGAGCTTTTCCCCCATTGCCGGCAATGGGATAGGCGTGGTTTCCTCATGACGCGTCCGGCCTGCAGGCCGGCAGTTTGACACCCCTGCCCTATATCATTTCTGACAAGTGGTTGTCCAGTCTCTTCTTAAAAGCCTCCAGTGATGGAGCATCCACAACTTCTGAAGGCAAGCAGTTCCACTGGTTGATTGTTCCCATTGTCAGGAAATTTCTCCTAAGTTCTAAATTGGTTGATTAGTTTCCATCCATTATTTCTTGCCTTTAGGTACTTTGGAAAATAGATTGACCTCCTCTTCTTTGTGGCAATCCCTCAAATTTTGGAACACTGCTATCATGTCACCCCTGATCCTTCTTTTCATTAGACTAGCTAGCCCTACCTAATTCCTTCAACCGATATTTATATGTTTTAGCCTCCAGGCCCTTAATCATCTTTATTGCTCTTCTCTGTACTTTTTGCAAAGTCTCAATATCTTTTTTTAATGGGGTGATCAAAACTGAATGCAGTATTCCAGGTGTGATCTTACTAAGGCTTTGTAAAGCAGTACTAGTACTTCATGTGACCTAGGATTGCATTGCCTTTTTTTGGCAGCTGTCATACACTGCTGGCTTATATTTAGATGATTCTCCAATAGGACTCCAAGAGCTCCAAGTAAGTGTGAATTACTTGGAGATCCCTGTGCCTTCTATTTTGTGTAACAATCCAAACTCAGCCAGTCTTCTGGGCTACCTTGGACCAATCCCCATATAATCTGTCTAAATCCTTACCTAAATAATCCACTTATAGGATTATTATAGGATTATTAATGCTGCAGGAAAATTATGGCTTGTTTTCAGAAGGAGTCAAGTATTTTCTAGGCTTCCCTGGGGAGGTATTTCTAAAAATGAGTGTTACTGTGAAAAATCCCATATCTCTCCTCATTGCCCTTCAGTATCTGATCTGACTACTTTTAGTATGGTATATGACACAACATCATCCCTGAGTTAACATCGTCCCGGGTCTGCTTCAGCCACTCATAAAAAGGAGGTGGGGATCCAGTATTTGCAATAAAAAAGATAGAAATTACTTAAAGCTTTGTCTGTCTGCAGTCAAACTTCTTAATGGTTTTTTTCTAAAATGTGACCTAGTATCAATCCTGAACTTTGCTAAGAGAAAAGTGGTTACAGACATGTAGTAGTGAGGATGGATTATAGTGTTCCAAGAAATTTTACTTGTTGACCAAAATGCTTGCTTTAGTAGCTTTTCAACCCTAAACTTCACAATATTGGCAGAAAACCTATGCAGAATGGTTACCATGCTTTTTTTTTCATGTGCATCTCTCAAGTTTGTAATTTTCTACATAGTATATATGCTTATAATTTTCTTATTGGAATCTCAACAAATTTTCTATCTACTTTCTGTACTTAAGGTGATTACTATTTTCATCCAGTTTTATAGTTTTGTCTATAACTCATGTTTCTGCATATTTTTTGTCATATACTTGTGTTTATGCATAACGTTTGACTAATAAGCTACCAAAATTATGAGGAAAAAACATGTACTTTGCATATGCATTTCAGATTTTAATATGTATTTGGAAGGGTCAGAATAGTTTGCTGTCATATGTAGTGTTCAAAATCATGTTGCCTTTCAGCCAACAGTATGAATATATGTTTGTTTATGTATTTATTTGTCAAATTTAGGTACCACCCATCTCACTCTCAGAGTGACTCACTGAGTTTCCACAGCTTTCTTGCAACATTTCTATTCTCTCACATTTAAACTTTATGTAATCTTAATTTTTAAATACAATCCAAATGTTATAAATATAATGGAAAATAACATATGCATGCTTATCCAAAAGTCATCAATCATTTTAATAGTCCTGAAAGTTTCAACCCTAAAGGTGACAATAGTGGTGTGATAAGTCATGAGGAAATGTTCAGAGTTCTTAAATGAAACTCTGTCAATTGAATTAGATCCTTCTTAGATGTTTTCAAAGTTATCCAATACTTACTTATGCTTTCTGTTATTCCAATGTCATGTTAAGATAAAAACAACTTACACTGCTTCTTTTAAAGTGACCTAATGGATATTAGAATATTCAAGTGTAGTTTTCCATCAATAATTAAGTGCAATTTCATAAACTTTCTTCAGTATTTTTAAATACAAGTAGATTATTAAGTCTGCATACTTAGTTGATTTTTTTTCAAAATCTATAAACATGAAACTTAATAGATAGTGATAGTATTACGAACAATTGAGGACTTCCGGTTTGCCGACGCGGATGCTGCGGACGCTTGGAAGGCGACTCCGTCTTCCACATCCAATTTTCCTTCGCTGGGGGACCCTGGAAAGGGTCAAAAGTTGCTCTGTAGGGGCGACGAGCAAGGAGGGGACCCCTGCTTAATCGCAGAAGGGCGGTAGCCCTCCCGTTCTATCCAGGGCAGCCCTCCAAACTGGTGGAGAAAAGACCGGCCATAGCAATATGGCTTGTCATTAGGCTGCAGACAGCCGAAGTCAAATCTTCTATCAAGCATTTTGAAAGCAACGTGGATGAAACTGGGTGAGAACTGATCTTTTCTTTACCCCAAGTACCTTCTTTTCCTGTAAAAGCTGTTTGAAGTATCTTTCCCCTGTGAGGAGAGAGGGAAGGGAATTTCTATCTCACCCTCTAAGAATAGTGGCATTTGACTACCCAGGGGAATCAAAGCATTAAAAAGAACAACTTATATTTTCCTGAAACTTGGGGACTAAAAATTGTCCTATTTCTATTGGAGACTTTTGTTTTTATCTATAAAAAAGAAATACAATTGGAAAAAGAGTTAGAAAAATTAGGGACTTAAAAAAAACTCTAAATGGCATTGGTGACATCTTGTGATGAAGCTTGGTATTGCAATTTGTTATTTCCTAAAAAGAGACTTGGCTCAAAGCCCAGACCTTAGATAAGAACTTCCTGACCTTGGAACCATCTGTGAGAAGATTTAGCTGTAAGAGAACAGCTAGGCAGCAAAATTGGCCTACTTGAACTGTGAATGTAAACCTTTACTGACTTTTGCTTAACAAATAATTTTTACTAGAAAGACTATTTACAAATAAGTGAAAGATATGGATGAAGACCAGGAAAAGATTTTTTCTATGTTGAAAGCAATACATGAAAGCATTCTTGTAGCTTGTGATAAAATAAGACCTAAAATAAAAGATCAAGATGCCAGCTTAGATGCACAAAGCCAAATTTTGATTACAACTAAAGAACCAACAATGCAGAAGATAACAGAAGAAGCGGGACAACCAAATATGAAGACAGAGGACTCAATTGACCAACAAATACACGTGATGGAAAATCCAGAAAAGGAAGTGACAACATTGAAAATGGAAATGACTTTCTATATAAATCAGAAGAAATTTGAGAAAGAAGTGGAACAGATTGAATTGAAGACAAATATATTAGAGCAAACTGGAATAACAGGGAGACAATTTAACAAATACAAATGGGCTAGTCCTTCCAGAAAACTGGCAATCAAATGGTCTCCTTTAATTCAAATAACATATGTAAGAATAGAGGGAGATCTATTTGATGATTTAAAGGCGCTGATATGGAAGCCTAGTTGGCAAAGGAAGAAAGGTAGGTTGAAAAAACTGGGATTTTGACTCATTAGAGGGGATTTTATATTGTCAATTAGAGGGTTAAAGGGAGATGTTGAGATAAGGGGAATTTTGGTTATTAGATTTATAATATTTGGAAACTAGTTGAAAATAAGGATTTTATCGGCTTAATGTTTAAAAATTAGACTTAGAAGGGAAAAGAAAGTTAAATATTATGAATATGTTTGATTCATTGATTAACCCAGGCAATATATATAATGGTTTTGATTTATCAAAGGGGATATTGTGATATTAAGTAGATGATTTAATATGATGGGAAATAGATAACTCTTAAGAAATAGAACAAGATTATATTCAAATAGATAAAATATGTATTTTGGATATTATAGTTTGTTATGAAGTGAGATAAGGGAAATTTTGGTTACCCAAAGTCTGAAAATTTTAAATATCAAAAGTTAAATTGGAATATTGATAAGAAATTAAAAACTGAGTAAAAATTAATAACAGGATATGGATTGTTTATGAAGATTGAATGTAATTAAGATATGTATAAGCTAAAAATTTATTGATAAATGTAATAATGATGTTCTTATTAAGTTGATATAATTAGAAATGTACTAACCTGAATATGAGACAGTAAATGCTAAGGCAAAAAGAGAAGAAATATTTGATGTTGTAACATGAGATTTGCACTAAGATTTTGTTATTAAACTATTGTAACCCAGTCACCACGTTGCTTTTTAAATATTCAAATGTAAAATTAATAAAATATTATTTTTTTTAAAAAGAACAATTGAGGATTTCCGGGGAAGAAATGGTGAACCAAGTGGTGGAGCCAATGCATGTAGACCAGCTCTTCGTAATTCATTTCTGGACAAGTAGAGGACTTGAGATTGTCCACAAGTGCTCACACAGTTCCTCCTGTTCACAAGAGACCACAATCTCCAGTGTGTTTAGAATCTGGGAAATGAGAGAAGCCATCTTAACCATCTTGCTCAAATCATAGTCAGAGTCTTCAAAATGACGCTGGATTAATTGTCTTTTGTTAAAGAGATCAATTTTATTATCTGTTTCATTTTGAGAATGAAGTAGCTTGATTGTTTTAAGCTGAAAATATTTTACTTTTTATTATTGTATTTTTAACACTCATAGATCTGGAGTCTGTATACACTTTCACATATTTTTAAATACATGGTACAGTATGCCAATTTGTTGGAGTTTGAAGGCCGATAACTTAGATATTGTTACCTACTGCAGTACAATATACAATTTGGTTTTAGAAGTATAAAACTTGCTAAATTGATATCTAGCATAGACTAAATATCCATATACAGTAGATCAGAAGATGTATGGGATATGTAAGAAATTATTATTATTTAACTGTTTTCATTAAGAATTTAACTTTAGTTGCTTTTTTATGACACTTGAGACAATCAAGTTAACTTTAAATAAATATTTAAACTCTGTACCACACTAAAGATAGTGATGATAAGTTCAATTAATATGAAAAAGCGTCAGTTTCTACCATTTCCTTTTCAACCTGTTAATAAAATATTTATGAAATGTATCTTCAAGGGCCACTTAGATATATAGATAAGGGCACTTTGGTGTAATGGTTAAGGTACTGGAATAGAATCTGGGAGAATCTAACCCTGCCTTAGGCAAAAAGCCAACTGAAATATTGTCTTAATTTTGCCTAGTAAATAAATAACTTTAAAGTTATACCTGATTTTTGGTATCCTATGGCACAAAATATGGATCCAAGGTATTTCGTGAATCTTCTCAACCTATTGCTCTGGAACAAAAAAGGCTTTCCAAGTACATCCTTACCCAGTCCTTAAATCTGCCGCGAGAAAGTTGGCTTTCAAATATCTAATTCTGCACTGACATAACATATTGAGTCATAGCTATTATTGGAAGCAGAATCCTATTTCTTCAGAGCACCTCTCTATTGGCAAGGTTAAAGATAGCGATATTATATGAGAATGGATAAACCTTCAGGAGGTTTAACGATTCTTTTCTCACAAGGGATTCCGACCTCTTTTGAAGTTTTTATTCATATAGGATTCATTTCCAGTTTGCCCGATCTCGTGAGGAGATCCTGTTGGCTTTTCATTCCATTGTATTCTCCTCGCCTAAACGCTATCAATATCAGATTCAACAGCCGGAGCTGTGAAACCCGGCTGTCCTTGGCGGAGGGTTGTTGACAGCTGACAGGAAAGTTTCCTGAAGTTCAGAAAATCTCCAGCCAGCTTTGATTGCCCTCGCGCTGGTCTCCGCGCTGCTGAAGGAGCGGAAGGGACGAGTCTAGCGCCCTATTCCTCCGCCCAGGCCCTCGGGAGGCGAGCATTGGGGAGAACGGGCCTTTGAGAAGACAGCTGGGCGGACTGCAAAGCGTCTCTCCATGTGAACGACCTTCAAAGCACTCGAAGGCTGCGTTCCTGCTGAAGGAAGGCGCGGGGTGTTGCTCGCGTGGGAAACGCTCTCTTTGGGGCTGCCAAACGTTATCCATTGCGGGCGCTCATTGCCAGCCTGGCCCGGCACTGCCCTCCTTCCTCTAGCCTGCAGGTGCGTAAATGAGGAAGGAGCGGCTGGTGAGCTCGAGTTCTAGCAGAAGGATCGAAAGGCGAGTCTCGCAGGAGAGCCCGCAGGTGACCCCACCGGCCGGGCAGGAGATGAAACCCGGCGTGGAAGGTGGAGTAGAGGGCGTTCTTCGCCGGACCGCCTTCCTTCTCCCTCCCCCCACCCCCGCGTGACTTCTGTCTTCCCTGCAGGCGATGAGGGCAGGACCACCATCATGCTGGAATTGAACTGGTTTAGCGCCGGCGTTGCTTCCCTTTCCAGTTGAACGGAGAGTGCCGGCCCCGCAACCGCTCAATGGGTGCTGCTCGGGGGTGCCCGGGGAGTCCTGGGATTGCCCTCTCGCTGCTCCTGATGGCTGCCTTTGTGCAGTCTGTGGTAGCAGCCGCCTCCGCCTCGGAAAAAGAGCCGAGCGATCCGGCTGTCATGCCATCCATCCATCCCAATCCCAGAGCAAGCACCTTGCAGGTGCCCGCTGAGACCCCTTTCGAGGAGACTAGGCTTCACGTCTTTACCTTGGATTACCCGCACGTGCAAATCCCCTTCGAAATCACCCTCTGGATCCTCCTGGCTTCCTTAGCCAAGATCGGTAAGTGAAAGAAAACACAGAAGCCCCTTCGGGTCAAGGGCGGCGTTCGGGCGGTGAATGTAGAACAGGTGTTTTGGGGAGAAGGGGTGCAGGTAATAGGTGCCTTTCAGGTGCAGGTAAATAGATGCCTAGGAATTGGGCGTCCAGCATCTTGAGTTTTTAAATCTTTTTCTGAAGCCTAACATTCCTCCGTGGTAAATTGTCATCCTGTCCAATACGGCGAAAGAGATTTGGAGGAGAGCTTTGAGGGGGTCAAATATCATTGACAAAGTAGAACAGGGCAAATCCAGGTGCACCCTTTGCATGACAAACAGTTCTCCCGGCAGTTCGTTTTGCATAAGCGATCGGTGGGATTCCTCTTATCTCAGAGAAAGCAACAAAGCAGAATGCTCACGATTAGATAAGGATCGCGTTGGAGGACTCCTTCCTAATTTCTTTGGTGGGAAATCAGCTGGCTTTTGCAGGAAGATTTTATCCCTGCATTCTCTGGGGTATTTAGCTTATATCTAGTACTCTAGAAATAAAGAGAATAATTACAGGTACAGAGAAAGGCAGAAGAAGGAGATTCTTGTTGTCTAAACATGTAAATGCTGTACATTTACATGTAAATCTCAAATACTTTGTACAGTATACTGCTAGTCCTCAACTTACAACCACAACTGAGCCCAAAATATCTGTTGTTAAGTCGGACATTTGTTAAGTGACTTTTGCCTCATTTTGCAACCTTTCCTGCCTCAGTTGTTAAGTGAATCTCTGCAATTGATAAATGAGTAACCTGGTTGTTAAGTGAATCTGGCTTCCCCGTTGACTTTGCTTGTCAGAAGGTTGGAAAAGGTGATTACATGACCTTGGTACACAGCAAGGGTCATAAATATGAACCAGTTGCCAAGCATCTGAATTTTAATCACATGATCGTGGGGATGCTGCAAAGGTCGTCACTGTGAAAAATGGTCATAAGCCACTTTTTTCAGTCCATTGTAACTTTGAACGGTCACTAAATGAACTGTTGTAGGACTACCTGTGTGCAATAAACTCTCTGTATGTAGTTTTGTGTTTGTGTGTGTGGTCCCATTGTTTCAGATTTGTTCAAAAATTCTAATGTATTAAGATTTGTATAAATGGGCTCCCTAGAAAAGATCAACTGATAATATCGCTCAGCTGACCTTTGCTTAGATCAGGAAAGCTAAGCAGGTTAGACCTGTTCAGGACTTAAATGAGAGACCATCAGGAAATGTTGGAGGCTGAAGACTATGCTAAGAAATTGGGAAGACAATATATCTTGGAAGTATACAATGGCAACCAACTTCAGTATTGTTGCCAATCAACATGGATAAGACTGTGCAATGGCTAGGACTGAATTCAGCTCAAGAATGTGTGCATTCCATTATTCCACTTAAATGTCTAGGACATTGAAACAAGAATATCTAGTTATATCCATTTTAAAATAATCTGGTTACCCTGGAACCACGTATTTAGAGATCCTTCATCTTCTGTTTTTGGTATATATGTGTGTGGTCCTGAGAGTCCATTCAGAAAGCATCTCATTCCACAAGAAGGTTGCAATTTATTTCGATCTGCCTGGGATGACATTTTTCATTTCTTAAGCTCATCGACGAAGAAGAGGCTAGTGATTAAAGCTCATCCATGAAAGCTGTCTTTCATCTTGTCCTGTCTATCCTTTAGAAGGACTCTCTAGTAATCAAGATGTACAAACCTAGTTATGCTGTAGCTGCATTTTAAAAAAGTGCTATTTGCTTTAGTATTTAAGAGTTCATGATAAAAAGGTTGAACTTCTTTGCTCTTGTTCTCCCTCTCTCTCCTCTCTCTTTCTCTCTCTCTCTCCACATATATAATATATGTATTATTATATTTTAGCTGTTTGATTTCTGTATTCAATTTATTTTTAATTTTGTATTCTACTGTGGAAATATTACATGACAGGAAATATATAAATATTTTAAATAACAAATTAATATATGTCATCTTAGCCGTGGAATTTTTTTCCTAGACAGAAGCATAAGGTGGGTCATATATTATAGAATGCATTTTATAACTTTTGTACTGAAGAGGTAGATAGTAAATTCTGAAATGAATAAAATTTAACAGTGTAAATCTAATTATCGGTAGACAATTAAAGGTATTGCTACCAGATATTGTTGCAGTATTTGGTTTATCGCTTACAGCAAAGTTCATGCCTGCATTAAACAAGGGCCTTGTTTAATGTAAGTATGAGAATATTGAATTAAAATAAAATTTACGTTCAAAATCTACTGATTTGAACAATCCTACAATGTAAAGTTCTGTATGTCTCAGATATCATTAAAAATGGCATTCAGAAAATTGACTGTATCAGCCACAGCCCACATTTCTCCTCAATTCAATGTAACCATTTTAACAAGCCATAGCACCTAACCAACTTGCCTGGGTCAGGAATCTTAGCCTGGTTAGTATTAGGATACACCTAATTAGTATTAGGGTAAGAGCTTTGTACAGTAGAATCCAAGACTATAGACTAGTCTGGAAAGGCTTTTTTAAAAAACAAAAACTTCTTTACAGTAGTTTTATAATAATTGTTAAGGATATTGAAGTTGGAGAAGTACAAGCATAGACAAAGGGCAGAGTCAAGAAAGGAATCGGTCTAGAATCTCTGTGTTCTCACAAATGGTCTAAGTTAAACCCCTCTTGAATTCTGTTAACTCTTATCTAATGCCATTTTTAGTGTTAACCATTAACTAGATTCTTATGAATAGGCAACAGAGGGCAGGACAAGAAACAATGGTTGGAAACTGATCAAAGAGAGAAGCAACCTAGAATTAAGGAGAAACGTCCTGATAGCGAGGACAATTAACCAGTGGAATAGCTTGCCCCCAGAAATCGTGGGTGCTCCATCACTGGAGATTTTTAAAAAGAGGCTAGACCAGGGATGTCAAACTCAATTTCATTGAGGGCCACATCAGCATTGCGGTTGCCCTCGGGGGGCTGGGTGGGTGTGGCCAGGGTGGGCGTGGATGGAGTGGGTGTGCCTACTGTGTAGGCGTGGCCAGCTCTACATCGTTTGCATCAATGGTGCCTGTGGGGGCCTGGGCAGGAGTGGGACAGATCTGAGGGTCTCTGGCAGAAGGGGGTGGGACCAGGGCAAGTGCCAAGGCATGGTCCACTGGAGGAGCCTCACTGTTCCTCTCAGGCCATGTGGATGGAGACTGGATGGGTGGTGTGGGCTGCCCGGATCCCTGGGCAGCAGAGGTCAAATGCCCAGCCTGGCCCTCGAGCATCCACGGCACCAAGCCCAGCCCCACTTCCCTAAGGGGGCACCCAGCTGCACTTACCTCCTCCTCAAGACTGCTGCTGCTGTGCTTGCTCTCCTTAGCCAGGTTGTTAATGATGGGTACGAGGGCAAAGTCAGAGGGAGGCCCATTCCCTCTTCATGGGAAGAGACATGCTTTGTATCCAAAGCTTCCTTAGCAATAGGATGGGAGACCCCCAGGATAGGCCAGGAGGAGGGGGCAAGGGGATGGTGAAAGGGCAGCAGGGCAGGACTAAGGCAGGACTTCCCTCAGACCCTCCCTCTCCTTCTTTCCTTCCTTCCTTCTTTCCTTCCTTAGTACAGAGTGGAGGGAGGGAGAAAAACAGGCAAGAAACACAGCTGGGGAGGTGTCACCCTTCGCAATGTCACCCAGCCGCCCAGCCTGCCCAGTCTTGGCAGGCAGCGGGGCACTCTCCTCACAGTGCCGAGAGGTTGAGCTGGGCGGTGCGAAGCTCGCCAGCTTTGCACCTTTCTGCCTGCTGAAACTGGGCAGGCTGTGGGCTAGGCAGCATTGCACTTCTCATCAGATTCGCGCCACCCTGTTCAGCCTCTCGGCGCTATGAGGAGAGTGCCTCACTGCCTGCCGAAACCCCTTCCCTGGATCCCATCAAGCCAGATATGTGAAGTAGGCCAGGGACATTTGATGGCCACTTCCAGGCGATGGTGCATTTCTTCATTCCTCACAAAGGGAGACACCTCCCCAGCATGCACCCAGGGGGCGGGGCCAACGCGGCAGGGGCTGTTTCCTCGCTGTTTCCAGACAGCCTTGTGGAGCTAAGACTGAATGCATTTCAGCATAGATGGCCACCACAAAATTGTACATTGGCTCCTGGCCGGCCTGGGCCAGGGCTAAGGCAGCGGGGGGGGGGTGTTCCCTCACTATTTCCAGGATGGCTTCGCGGGCCACATGAAAGCACTTCGCAGGCCACATCCGGCCCCCGGGCCTTGTGTTTGACATGTCTGGGCTAGACAGTCACTTGTCTGAGATGGTATAGGTTCCCCTGCTTGAGCAGGAGCCTGGACTATAAGACCTTCAAGGTCCCTTTCAGCTCTATTCTATTCTTAAATAAATCATCTAACCTGTAGTAAGTGTAGCCCTGATTTTTCATGCATAACATTAATTGGATAATATCATAATATCAACAAAAGCTTCTGCATACTTCCAGATGTTGTAAGTTTTCAAAGTATTTTTATGTAAAATATGCTACAAGATAATGAAGAGAAGGACTAGGGGTGACATGATAGCAGTGTTCTAATATCTCAGGGGTTGCCACAAAGAAGAAGAAGTCAAGCTATTCTCCAAAGCACCTGAACGCAGGACAAGAAGCAACAGATGGAAACTAACCAAAGAGAAAAGCAACCTAGAACTAAGGAGAAATTTATTGACAGAACAATTAATCAGTGGAACAACCTGCCTCCAGAAGTTGTGAATGCTCCAATACTGGAAGTTTTAAAGAAGAGACTGGACAACCATTTGTCTGAAATGGTATACGGTTTCCTGCCTGAGCAGGGGATTGGACTAGATGACCTCCAAAGTACCTTCCAACTTAATAATAATAATAATAATAATAATAATAATAATAATAATAATAATAATAATAATAATAATAATAATAATAATAATAATAATAATAATAATAATAATAATAATACAAATTCGCCATTAGTCAATTGCAAAAGGTGGCCTTACTAGGAACTGCTTCCATCCTGCGACAATATCTGTAATAACATCAAATATCCACATCTGCCTATCCCAGGTCCTTGGTAAGGATTCGATAGACAAAAATGCCAAATCTAGTCTGAACATCTGGCTGACTGCGATGATCCTCAGTAATAATAATAATAATACTTCAAATGAAACCCCAAAATTAGCATGTACAGTAATGGTTAAGTACTGTATTACTCTTTGTTCATTCACAGCTGATGAAAGGAAATAACTCTGGCCATTACATTATCTATGCAATTCATTTCTGTACAGTCAACTTTGCTACTTTTAAAGCAGGATTATGTAAATTCATGGAAAATCAATGACTAACAATATTAGCAAAAACATATTTTATTATGGCTATTGGCCAATCAACCAAAATATGCAAAAATATTTTGTTAACTACATGAACAGAGGCAGTAGGTCTTTAAACACCACAAAAATGGATTAAAAAACAAGAGTATGAATGTTGAGGACTTGACATTGTCATCCAGTAAGGCATCAATAGGAACAGTACCCTGGATGAGAAAGACTTTTGGTCTAATCTTACAGGATCCTTTTGTTAGAAGTAAAGTCTTCATCCTGGTTCATCCAAGCCGGGAATAAATAAGCAACATGGTGACTGCTTTGGGAAGATGGTTACAGTTTATTGAAGAAGCAGAAAGATGGTCCTTGCAGGAAAGAGCAGAGGAGAGAAGGGCTGAGCACATGGGTAGTAGGTTTTTATACCCCCTCCAGCCCTCCGTTTGGAATAGTTTCCTGTTCCTGTGGCATGAACCTTGAGGNCTCTTTGTCTTGACAAACTTTCTGATGGTTTTACATTTGCATTTGCATAGGGCTGGCTCCTGTTTGGGATAGTTGGCTCCTGCTTTTAAAAATCCTTTTGAGGAAAAATATATTTTTCTGCCCTTTTAATATTTCCTTCTCTGGGGCTCTGACTTCCCACAATATCCCCTCTTTGTGCCTTAAGTGTGAGAATGTCACACTTATTGGCACAACATTAAAATTGATCTGGTCAGGGAGACTTGGTAGACAAGCTTTTAAACTGTTAAGCCAAAAAAATAAGACATTAATGGAGGCAGCAGAAAAAGATCCCTTCAGTGGCTCCCAAAAGGGGAGCTTACAACCCATAAAGTTCTAAAAGTCAGGGCAAAAATTTTGTTAGTTGGAAAAGAAATTTATAGTGTCCAATATTCTGTGCCAATCATTTTCAAGTGTTGGATATCACTTTTAGCTTCCAATCAGGTTTGTGCATTCCTCCCAAAATTCTTCACAGCCATGGTTTTCCTCAGTACATGGCTGCCCATATTCAGGGGTTGTTTCCTGCCTTAGCTCTTAGTTCAGTGCATCCAGGTTTGTAATGTCCAATTGAGGTTAGCCAGTATGCAAGCCAGCTATCAAATGTTTCTTTAAATTGCACATAATGAGCTCTAGGAATCCCAATCTGAGTCCACCAGTGCAAGATATTCAGGGCTGAGGTTTGGGGATCTCTTTCCAGTTACTTCCTTAGTCAGGGCATATGAATTGCAAATCACCTGAGGGGGCCTGGTTCCCTCTCCCTTGGAATTTGTTGGGAGTTGTTCCTACAAAGCTTTGGTACAATAGAGCAAAAATCAGCCTGGGGAACTTTACTGAAGGTAGGTGAAAGAGACTCAAGCGTGATTATGAATGGTGTTTGTGTGTGTATGTGCAGCTACTTCTGCAAAACAGGCAATGCAAACATTCTGGATAAATTTTCCCTCCCACCAGATAGAAGTCCAAAGTGTTCAGTACTTGCTGTGCCAACTATTCTCAAATGCCATCTCTCCATTAATATATTCAACTGGCTTGTTACAATACAAATGTGGCAAGAAAGAGAACTTTATAATGACTTTCCACCCTCCCTCCATAGTCTTTCTAGTTTTCTTTTCTGAGGCTTCACATGGGGACCAGTGGCTCCAGGAATCCTTCCTTCTGCAGCTCTCACAGGCATCTGGGGAATGGTAGGACTTGGGAAGATGTTCCACTCAGATTGCATGGTGGCTTTTTAGTGGATGGCTGGATTCAAAACTCAATTCCATGGATCAAATGGATGGAGGCAGCTTTTGGGTCTGTGTGCTCTGCTTCCAAAGGTTGTGTGTGGTCATCTGTGCAGGGCTGAAAGATACAAGAACAAGGGCTCCCCCTTTCTGGGTGGACTCTCCCAAGAGAGGCAGACAAGGGCATGGAGAACAAAGGATAAGAAAAAGAGAAGTACATGGGATGAGGAAGGGTAGCTTGCAGGCAGTTTGAAAAAGCATCAATACTGCAATGGTCAAGGAAACAGATAGGCAGACAAAATGAAATCATCCCAGATGACAAAAGAAAGACTGGTAAGAGAACATACATGAAAAGTTTCACTTCTGAAATTGAACATTTTCAACATGTTAAAGACAAGGACTTGCAACTTAAAAATGCTGATCATGTTTCAGGAAAAGCATAGACAGATAAAACCCATTTAGAACATAAAGCCCATTTACAACACATTGCAGAGTGATTTCCAGAGCTTGGGGCAGAAACCCAGCAGGCAGGACACCCCCCTCCTCACCCCAAAGAGAAAATACCTTGACAAATTCAGGAAGAACCCAATACAAACTAGTCTGACTCAGTGGCAGCCTGAGGCTAAATAAACAAACACTTAACACACACTGGCTATAAGGAATGCAGAACTGGCTAACAGCAATTAGGATTGACAGGATTAGAATAGAAACACCAAAAGGTACACAACAATAAAATGATTAACACCAGATCCCTCCTGGAACAAAAATTAATACCTTTTAGACAGAATTAAGAAGGAAATTAACCCAACAACAGACACTGACCAACAAATCAGAAAAGACAAATTTAAACTCACCAATCAGGAATGACAATTTTGGAAACCATGAAAGGGTATAAGAACTCAACTAAGGTATGTAGGAAGCACATGACAATAGTAATGGGGGACTTTAATTACTCTGACATCAACTGGGAGACAAACTCTGCACCAAATGGAAGATCAAACAGATTCCTGACAAAACTTGCAGACAACTTTGTTTCCCAAAAGTAGAGAAGGGAACTAGGGGATTAGCCATATTGGATCTAATTCTCACTAATAAAGACAAAATGATAGAAGGTGTTGAAGCCACAGGAACCTTGGGGGGGGGATGATCATGCAATATTGGAATTCAATATTATGGAAGCACAAGTAATAGAACACAGTCAAACTAGAGTCTTGGACTTTAAGAGAGCTAATTTCAATAAACTTAGAGAGGGCTTGGGAGAGATTCTATGGATGAGAATCCTCAAGGGGAAAACAACTCAAGAAACTTGGGAAATTTAAAAAAAATAACCCAGTCTAGCACAATACCAACAAAGAAGAAAAATAACAGCTTTCAAAAGAAACCAGCATGGCTGCATAAAGAACTCTCTAATAAATTGAAAGATAAGAGGGACAAATATAAAAAGTGGAAAGAGGGGCACATAAAACTAAAGCAGAATGTTAACAAATAGTCTGAGCCTGCAAAGATGAGGTGAAGAAAGCTAAGGCTCAAAATGAACTAAGGCTTGTGACCAAAGTCAAAAATAAAAAAAAGCAAACAGTCCAACTTATCAAAAAAACAGTACCATAAAAAAGATTAGAAACACAAGTTAAGATAGGCAAGAAAAATGGTAAGTGAGCACCTATCCATCCTAGACAAGTTCAAATCATCAGGACCAGATGGATTATACCCCAAGGTTCTCAAGGAACTGGCAGATGTGATCTCAGAACCACTGAACTATATTTTTTCAAAGATCCTGGAGCACTGGGGAACTACCAGAGGACTGGAAAAGAGCTGATGTAGTTCCCCTCTTCAAAAAATAAAATAAAAATAAAAATAGATCTAGGAAACAACAGACCTATCAGCCTGACCTCAATACCTGGGAAGATCCTGGAAAAGATAATCAAACAAGAATCAGTGAACACCTAGAGGCAAACAAAGTCATTACTAAAAGCCAACATGGGTTTGTCAAAAACAGATCATGCTAGACACATCTTACTGCATTCTTTGGCCCAGTTACAAAATTAGTGGACTAGAGGAATGCTGTGGATATAATTTTCTTGAATTTCAGTAAGGCATTTGATAAAAGTTCGTATAGGGTTTCCTGCCTGAGCAGGGGGTTGGACTAGATGACCTCCAAGGTCCCTTCCAACTTTATTATATATTATTAAATGCAGGAGTGAAATCTTTCTAGCAGATGAATTTAAAACATTCCTCCTGCTAACTTTAGGCTGTTCTTAAGAGTACACAGAGAGAAAGAGGAAAACAAACAAACAAACAAACAAACACATTTTTTTTCTTCACTCTGTTTGTTGGCCAGACAGAGTGAGGTATTTCCTTTTTGTGGCTTATTTTAAGCAGAATTTCTAGCAGAATTTAAAATTCTTTTTTCTTTGGATTTGAAACAGTTAACAGTCACATTTACCTCTCACACACAGACTTTGACAAACATATATACACAAAGACAAGAGAACAGAAAAGGAAACAGAAGTCTTAGTTTTACACATCCTAGTCATTCCCACCATAAGTTTCAGATAGCTCAAATTAGGGAAGGCACAGATTTTAAACATACCACGTGGTTGCATAGACAAGAGAGAGAGAAAGAAAGAAAATCACTATTTCTTATTTTCCCTTAAAGTACCTTTATTTAGCCAAATTGGTTTCCCAACAAAGCCCTAAGCAAAGTCTATTTTTCTTTACCTATCTCTTTTTTTCATACCTGCCTGAACAGGTAGCTGATTTCCATCCCAAGCCTCAAACAAGCTTTACACTGGGGAGCCTATCTCGACCCTCGAACTAGAACACTCCATGATTCCCTTATATGTAGGGGTTCTCTTTGGTTCTATCGGGTCTGGCGCACTGAAGCCTCCTTGTGAGACTTCCACCTTCCACCACGGTTTTGGGTCAAAAAGGGACCCACGGAGGACTCTGGACCCCTCACAGAGTACATGGCGCTCCTTTAGGGATCTACCCCCATGGTTTCAGACCAAAAAAATGAGTCTGTTGAGGACACTTCTGCTCCCCTGCAGAAGGTACGGGACACTCTTACCGGCTTTACCTTCACTTTTCACCACCACTGTTTGCAGACTTCAAATGTCTGGGACGACCTCTGCTTGCTTTCCAGAGGTAAGGGATGGTCCTTGCCCGGGGCTTAATTTCCTAACTTTGCTTTGCTTTGCTTTGCTTACAGGGCCTTACCAGCTAGTTGCCCAAATCCAATTCTTTCATTCACTCATTCCATTTCATTTTCACACAGCCTCTCCCTTTTCCCTAACAAAAGGTTCTGCGCTCTGACCAAACCCCCATGCTTTCCAGGTTCTGCCAATTAAAAAGATCCTTTCTGCGGCTAGGAAAGACCAGAAGGAGCAAAATCCAACTATGATTGGGAAAAGGGTCTTCTCACTCACACGCACAGAAATACACACATTTCTCTCACTCCCCTGGGCTTTAAAGTTAAAATTTAGAGGTACTCACCTTCACCTTCTTTCCAAAGCAGCCCTTGAGCTCAAACCCAAAAACTCCCTTTACTACCCTGGCTCCACATGGACAAGGCCTGGGAAACCCATCTATAGACACAAGGGGATCTGCTGCCAGCAAGATGGAGCTTACCAGTCTCAGTCCATTGGAGAGGTTAGCTTGGAGTCCCATCTCTGGGGTGTTAGAAGTAAGGTCTTCATCCTGGTTCATCCAAGCCGGGAATAAATAAGCAACATGGCAACTGTTTTGGGAAGATGGTTACAGTTTATTGAAGAAGCAGAAAGATGGTCCTTGCAGGAAAA
>NW_015386815.1:290771-300954 GCF_001527695.2 Protobothrops mucrosquamatus
CCTTGATATCTGTGGTTTAATCCTATTATCATATCCTGCTTCCCTGGTGATGGGGCTAATGACTCCTAGAGTTTGGGTGGGGTATGCAGATTTTAAGCCTCTTTGTCTTGACAAACTTTCTGATGGTTTTACATTTGCATTTGCATAGGGCTGGCTCCTGTTTGGGATAGTTGGCTCCTGCTTTTAAAAATCCTTTTGAAGAAAAATATATTTTTCTGCCCTTTTAATATTTCCTTCTCTGGGGCTCTGACTTCCCACACTTTCTTAAAAGAAATAATATTGCTAAGTATTGTCCTGGTTAATGACTGCAGTAAAGTCTTCAAATTTTATAAAACTAACCGTGCCATTTAAATTAACTTTTAGGTTTGTTTGTTTTTTGAAAAAATTCTGAATCATCTAATAAATCCTAAATTCAGAAGGACACTGTTAGCCCTGCAAGGCAGTCCAGAGAAGAAGCACAACCATGTGTACTAGCTCTATATTTATTGTAATGTTACTATAACAAAATCATGCAAGATTGAAAGTATTTCTCCCCTCCTTTCCTTTTATTCTCTGGAAAGGATCTATTTTGAAACATTTCCCATGCCTTCTCTCCTTCTGTGGGCATAGATAACTTTTACACACTGGTGGTTCAGCCTGTGGCTCTCTCTTCTATCCCCCAGGTAATTCATACATACTGTTACAGGCATTATTAACCTTACCTATTTTAATGTCCTTACCTTTATGACATCAGTCACAGGAAGTTCAAGAAAATTCTCAAAGTGAACAGATTATGCACATGAGATGCCTTGTCTATATTTAATTTTATGCAGAGACTTGTAACTGACATACTGTATATTCTGATTCCCAAGAATATACGTCTTTCTGACTTATATTCTATCTATCCTAGTTGCTCAGATTTATCCTGTTTAAAATAGCTAGGTTCAGATAAGAACCCATATATCTTTGCCATAAATGTGGCAAAGTTTTGTTTTATGGTTTGTAAATTATGAAAAGATGATAAATTAATACCTGAATACTTGTGCTCTTCAGCATATGTGATGACCCTTGTTACTTGTGTTAAAGTAAACTGAAGGTATTTTACTATTTTTCTGTTGCATTATATTTTTACAATGCTCTATGACTGCACTGAAGTTGATCTGATCTATCTCTAGTTCATCCAAATAAAAATGAATACAGATATACAGATAAGTAGGTTTCTCATGATCAAAAATACCACTAGACTCTAGTGGTAGAGTGTATCAGAGTTCAGGTTTGAAAAAGTTTGGCACTTTAATATTTTTTTTTTCTTTTGTTAGTTTTGGTTTCTCTTGACCATTCTTACTGTTAATTATCAGGAAGTAAATGCAGTAAACTCATTTCAAAAGTTAATTGTAGTTGTACAAACAATAATATAAAAATTAGTCTACTTTTACAACAAGAGACAAGTACAATGATTTCTATTTCTAGCACTTAGGAAAGCTGTAAAATTTGACATTTTTAAAAATTCACTCATAAATGAAAAAAGGTTTTGAGTGAATCATTTTAGTATATATTTCAGTAGATTGAAAAGTAATGGTATGAATTACATCTTAGCTGTGAACTATAATAAAGAACTACAGTTCCCAGGTCTCTCCCATTTAATTGCAAGTTGTGTAATTAAAGGGCTTAAGTGTGGAAAATGTGGAGCAATGGGATAAATATAATTGATCTCTGTATGAAAGGTGACTCTATGCCTGTGGCAAACCATGTCAAAATAGCAAAAATAAAATAAGTTACAGAGGTGTATGCAACTCAGCAAATAATAGAAAATAATCAGTTGCAATGGACTTCTAAACATATTTACTGAGACATAAATCAATTTCCTCTCCTAAGTCAGTGGTCTTATGAATGCAAAATGTATTTTCTACAAATAATATTTTTGTTATTGAGTCCTCAAAAACGTTTATTAAAATTTAAACTTCATTTTGATATCATAGCTTAGCTCTGAAATGTATGAAAGGAATATTTAGCAGCCTTCACTAATTTTAATGTCCTCTAAATGTGTTGTCCCTGAATTCTCAGGAAGAGCAATGCTTATTGAGAATTTCACAATCTGGACATCACCCACATAATGCAAGATTTGCATAATGCATAATGAGATAATTTGCATCTCATACATTTTGTCTTCAGGTATTTCGGAAGAAGTATGAGAACAGCAAAATTTGTATACTTTAAAATTTAATCAAATCTGCTGCATGTTTATTTCAAATTAATCCATGTTCAATATTGTAAAATTTAGTACTGTAATCTAACACGTGTGGTTTATATACATTTTTCAATCTTTCAAGCAGGATTCAGTTCTTGTAATTCTGAAAGGATTCTTGGTGGTAACTGCTTACCTCCCATATATTCATAGCATTTAATCTATTTTTATCTTGATTAAAGTACCTAAAGCTTGGTTAATGGGTATGCCATGATTTCAGTACCAACTTCTATCTTTTTCATTTATACTATTTGTTTTGTTTGTGAAGAATACCAAAGAACATAATGGTTTACTCATTAGTTTGTGATTTCTGAGTTGACATGTGGATTTTAGAGTTAATAATCTAGATTGACTTTGTTAAAGTTTTATTAATTTTTAAGAATTACAGTCTTTAGTGCTTAGTAAACAATATATTGTCTGGGTTCAGATAGTTAACATTAACTTTTTCAGTATAAATCTGTTCAATACTACACAATCCAGTATTTTTTCCCTGATCCTCCTTTCTTCTCCATATTTCTTCCATTTTCCCTTCATTACACTATTACAATTTTTGGTATTGTTAATGTATACAAAGTTAGATATAAGCATCTTCATCATATTTTACTAATATCATACAAATAACAATGGTATCAATTCATAAATCAATAATGTCAATTCATTAATCAATATCCTGTTTTTCGTACTCTTGTTAAAGTTTGATTTTCCATCAGTATTTGAAATATCGTTATCAGTTATGATTTCCTCAATATTAAACATTTATATAGCTGAAAATTTTATTCAAATAATCCTCCTCTGATCTTCATATTTCCCATAGCAAAAAAAGAAAAAAACGCTATCTTAATTCTAAATCCTATCTTTCATTATAAAAGTCTAATTATATCTAAAAGTCTTCCATTCTTTTAATCTTATTCAAAAAAGTATTTAAACCTATAATGTCCCCTCTAAATTAAAAGGTCAAATCTTCTGTTTTTTAAATCTATCTCTCGCTTTCTTTCTTTGCCAAATAGCTTTCCAAGCCAGGGCAATTAAATCACCCAGGAATTTTCTTTCTATTTTTGTGAAAATTGCTTGGCATGAGGAAGACAATTTAGGTAGGGTATTTTTGGCGGGGAATTCCATCCATTTATATTCCTTAAGCAACTCCCAGTTTCCTTCTTCCTCAATTTCTCTTTTCATTTCCTGTCTCCCAACTTGTGACATTTTCCTTAACAGCTCTATATTCTCTTTAGTAACATCTTTTTCCTTGCCATCAGATATATTTTGCAGACCTAAGGGGTGAAAGGTCTTTTGCATTTTCGTTGTTATAGCTAAGTCTTGCAGTTCTGTTCCATCTCTAAATCCATTTCCTCTATTTCGTCTTCTGATTTCTGGATTATTTGTTCATACTTTGTAGTCGTTATCTGGGAGTTTTCTAGTTGTAGATTTAATTTGGAGATTTGCTCATTTATATTGTCTAAATTGTTTTTAGTCTCATTATGATTTTTTTATATCCTCTTTGCATTCAACAATTGTTTGGTGAATTAGTTGTAGCATAGAATATATTTCTTTCTGAAATGTGTTTGTTTTTTCTTGAGGCATCATTCCTGGAGATTAGTTTTCTGATCTTTATATCTATCCTTTATAATTCCAATGTATAGGTTCAGTTCTGAAAGCATTTTTTAATAGTAATCCCTTGTCTCAAGTATCCCCAAAATTGTCAATCAGGCAAGGTTGTAATCCACAATGTTCGAAGTGTTCAAAATGTTCAACCTCTCTGAAAACAACTCAAAAGTCTCTCCCATCCGGGTGTAGTCCAAGGTCAATTTTTTCTTTCTCTCCCACTAGCTCTTGAAATTAAAGTCCAAGCTCAGTAGGTATTTATAATCCAAGAAGATCAGGATGATAGGTATGCCACAATATTTTCCTTTATTGCCAGCTGTTCTCCCAGGGTAGGAATCACCAAGCAAATCAAATTATACTGCTATGCACAAATCCACCACTAGATGTCATTCAAAGTCCATTTTCCACTCTTAAAACAAAGGATTGATTTCTTATATTTCACCTCGATGATTTTTTTATCCAAAGAGAAAATCTTAACAATTATCTCAGTTCTCAAATTTATCAAAACTGTAGTTTTGTATTAATTTCACTTCAGTATTATGTATTTCTGTCCCCCGTAACAAATTTAAAATGCTGCTTCCATTCACATCTGGAGGTTTTAGGCTTTTTGGAAGCCTTTCCCAGGAAATTCAGTTGTAAAATACTAAAGAAAGGATCAGTAATATCACCCAGTCCAAACATGCTGTTTACGATGTGCTAATTAAAGCTTTTGTTCTTTGGTTGTCAGCAGCTAATGGCTGATCACAGAGGTGTGGCCAGTCTTGGATCCTTGGATCGAATGGAGAGATTGCCATCTCTCCATGATCGACAAGGCACCCCTCCTTCTTCATTGCCTCTTTGGGGTGACTTTAGGCCCCTTTCAGGGCCCCCAGCAGGGTGAAATCGGATCTGGAAGGCAGAGCCTTGCCTTCCTGCATCTGTCTTGACGCGATGCAAAACTGGAAGTCTCAACAATCTAGATTGACTTTGTATGGCCATTTTAATAACATTCATTATGATTAGCTAATAGTTAATAGATGGTCTGAGACAGTTTTAAGAAAAGGACAGCAGTGGCCATCTCTGATATATCCATATCAGGTACCCATAAAGAAGATGGTGATGGAAAGCTCTAAGTGAGAACCTTTAATAACATTGGGAAGGGGGGAAGATCAATGGAAGTGTTTATGAGTATATAATATACAGACCATACTTCCCATACTCCACCAAGAAGCTTCAAGAGTCATTCAATAATTCAGGAATAATTAGTCATTTATCATTAAAAGTCCCACTTTTAATCTTGCCTGCACTGTTATGTAGGCAGGGAAGACAGTGAGAATTTCAGTTGTTTGGGCAAATATAAGAAATTTTTTCAGGAGTTCTTCTTTCAGTAACTTTACACTTTGCATTCAGAATCACATCCAGTTCTTTAGCTGGGGTGGAGCAGCGTCAGACTTGACTAATTATGAGATGACCTTAGAGAAGGCAACCAGAAGCCATTAGGACAGCAACAGGTGCTGAACCATGAACAAAGCCCATGGCAACAGAATAATATTGGAAAAAAATCAGACTTAGAGTATCCTTTAATGATTTGATAAATAGTGACAGGAAACCATGAGATTTACAAACACGGTCGATGTACTGTGCAGGCACACATACCAGGTTTTTAATTATTTGCTATGGATGTGGGGTTGAATTATCTGATTGATCAATGTAGAGAAGAATTTGCTGAAAGGATGAGAGATGAATTGCTGATAAAAGGTGCCTCAGATAATTTGAAAAAAATTAGTCCAATATTGTTTGGTAATGGATTTCTGGCTGGAAAAGTTGAGGTGTGAGAAAAATGGCATGGAGTCTAGTGTCATGGTTCTGATAGATGAAACCAACTAAAACAGAACTTTGAGGCTTGATGTTTTCTTTAAGAACATGTTTATTGGCTACAAAATATGTCTTTCATTGGGGGAGGGGGTACATATTCTCCACACTGACCGCATTTAACCCTTTAAAATCCACGCACAGTCTCAGAGATCCATTTTTCTTCTCCTTAAACAGTATGGAGACAAACACATGTGACTTTGCGGGTTGAATGAAACCCCTGGCCAGATTCTTGTCAATGTACTCCCTCATTTCTTTTAACTCTTTGGGTGTCATTGAATACATTTTTGGCTTAGGGAGTTTGGCACCCAGTAGGATTTCAATCGCACAGTCAGTCGCCTGGTGGCGGGGAAGAACGTCACATTCCTTTTCACTGAAAGCTTCCTCTAAATCTTGGTACTCATTTGGTATAAGTTGGGTCCCTGGAATGGGTTCTATGTCAGCTCTCACAGGTTCAAGAGTCAGTTCTTGGTCTTTAGTAGCAACAGCTTCTCACACTTCGCTAGCTGTGTGAGGGGGAAGGGGTCCTATCGCTAACCTTAAGGTCCTCACTTCATCCTCCCATCAAATCAAATGGTGCCACTTATTAAGTCAAGACAATCCGAGAATTAGATTCAGTCATTTTTGGGACCTCTATAAAGTGGATGATTTCCCAGTGCTCCCCCATTTCTAAATGCATTGGTTCAGTTAGATGCGTGGCAGGAGTTCCCCACATAAGTGACCTGTCTACCTGTTCAAACCTCATGGCTAAGCATTCCTACCTTTAGCAAAGTAGGGAGGTTGATTATGCATCTGGTACAGCTCGAGTCAATTAAAACATTTAAGTCCATTTGGGCTCCTGTCTTGGGTACTATGACTTTCATGGGAAAGGCAAAAAAGTGGGAGGGATTAGCTCACCATTGGGTCATTTTCCCTCTCATCGTCACTGTTGTAATATGCTGGCATTGGGAGTCATTCTGGATGAGGTTCTGTTTCTCCCTGGGGCAGAGAAGCGACCCAGAAAGCTTGCTCTTGGCTGGCCCAATTTGATTTCTCCCGCACAAACGAGGCTTTCTCTTTGTCTTTGTGGTGGTGGCAGGTGTACTCTTGGCTTGGAGAAATGGAACTGGATAATCAGCAGCTCGGTGTCTTGAGTTGGCCACATCTTAAGCACTTGATCGGGTTCTCCACTGATGGCCGAAAGGAACTGGTGGCTGCAGTAGCTTGAGGGCATCGGACCACTTGTCATCTCTCCTCGACCTGTTTCGGTCTGGGCTCAGAGATGGTGGGCCTCTGGTGGCAGTCCAGTTCGATGTCTAAAGTTATAGCCACACGGTACCATTCATGGAGCTGATCAGGAACTCCTCAGTCGGTGCATGCCTGAAACAAATCATGGTCTAGCTCAGCTTTGAAGTGGTGGATCAGCAATGGCTCTGGCCACTGTCTGAGCCTGCCAGCCACCTTTGGGAACTCTTGAACAAAGTCCTTGGCTGGTCTCCCTCTCTACTTCAGGTTATGGATATCCTCAGCTTGCCGAGCTAGGGACTCATCTTCGAACCTGGCTCTCAGTTCACCCATAAACAGATTAATGTTCCACAGTTCTGGTGCTTGTTCATCATGCAGGGTGGTCACCCACTTGGTTGCTTCCCCATCTAGGTTGGCTGCCATGACATTGACCATCCTGGCACCATTGGGGTAGGTGGGAGGATAATGGTTCAGGTGAGCCCACACTTGGTTCAGGAAAAATGACAGCTTCTTAGGATCTCCATCAAATTTGGATTTGATAGGAGGTGGGTCTCCAGGCTGTTGTCCCCAGTAGGCTTGTTGCATACCCGGTCATTGGCACTGGAATCAGGGGATAGCTACATTGTGAAACACCCTCAGCTGGGCTTCAGGGCTTGTAGGACAGGGCTACGCTGGTGCACTGGACTCGATGCCGATTGGCCGGGGTAGCGGTGAAGCAGCCCGAGCCATCACGACTTAGCGTGGGCTTCGCCAGGGAGGTAGGAGCATTGGGGAGCTCCTGTGGTCTTGTCCACTGGAGATCAGGTGGCGAGCAGTCAGCTCCACAACTCCCACTTCGAGTCGGTTGGACTCCTCTCTAAACCTCTTGACAGAGTGGCCGTGGAGGGCAGTCAGGTATTTTCACTCCCCTGATTCATTCCAGCCAGCTGGCCGCTTCACCTTTTTCAGTATAGGTGAACGAAGGCCATGGGATGAAATCAGTGGGAATGCTGCCTCAGCAGCTCCAGCAACAAGAGCCCCGCTCTTTGCCTGAGTGGTAGCCTGCGTTCCTTTTGCCGTTGTTGCATTGAGGCCAGAGGACAACTCTCGTCTCCTCTCCATTTTTTCCCTGAGTCTTTGTCACCCTCCTACAGAGTTAGATGGGTGACTGGGGCTCAGGACCCCAAGTATAAAATTTTAAGGAGTCTTAAAATTCTGATAGATGAGACCAAGTAAAACAGAACTCTGAGGCTTAATGTTTCCTTTAAG
This sequence comes from Protobothrops mucrosquamatus, assembly GCF_001527695.2. Taxonomy (NCBI): domain Eukaryota; kingdom Metazoa; phylum Chordata; class Lepidosauria; order Squamata; family Viperidae; genus Protobothrops; species Protobothrops mucrosquamatus. The sequence goes on from NW_015386815.1 coordinate 298,918, forward strand.
AACATGTTTATTGGCTACAAAGTATTGGCACTGTCAAAAGTGAAACCAAAACTAAAGTTTCCTCCAAAAAGTTACAGTATACAAAGTTAAATTTCCTACCCTGTTACTATGCAATCATCTACGTTTCCCAATAGAATAGTTTCTCAGTCTAACAAACAGAAATGACCTTGGTTCCCACAGGACAGATAATTGTTTAAGCTAGCAGAAAATTTCCACCCCCCCCATTCTGGTGGCAACCAAAAACAAAGCAAATGGCTTCATTCAGGTTCGTTGCAGAGTTGACTTCTGGATTTTAAGCCTTTTCAAGCCATGTCCACCACCTGAAGACCTTTCAAAATTCAGCACTGGCAAACCTTTGAAACTGGAGCAGTTAAGAGATTTCTGTGCTCAGAAATCAACAAAGAAGGAGAAATTTGGGGTTATGCTTTACCACAGAGCTCTCAAATAGCTAGATTTAAAGCTAAAATTTATTCTGCTGACTCAGCTATATAATGCCACATCTGGATCCACATAGCAAGCAAGTGCCTGAATCATTCCATGCCATGACCTCAGGAAACTTCATGGGCTGCCTTCCCAAGAGCTTTGTAGAAGGGCCCTCAGACAATTAATGAGAGCTCAGAAAGCCAATAGTAGACTCATCTGTAAGATACAATTCTCTGCAACAGCCAATTTCATACATAAGGCTACACTACAAGAGTTTGATTTTTGATTCAGAAGTTTTTAAAAGTAAATGTATAGTTGAAACCAGACATTTTCCTTTCCTGGTTAATATACAAACAGATTCAAAGATCTTTTGGAATTTTATTTTTATATATGATAACAATGGCAAGAATCTTATATGCACAAAAATGTAAAGACTTAGAAATATCTACAATGGAAGAATGGATGGTTAAGTATATAGAATTGGTGGAAATGGTGAAATTGACAGCTTTGACTAAATATAAGATTTGACTAATTTTATAACCTACTTGGAGACTACCTTTGGACTTTTTGTGAGAATATGAAGGAAATGAAATTGTGATTTTGGAATTTGATTAGAATTAAGTGGGATTTTAGAAATAATATGGAGTATTGGTAATTTTAAAGTAAGAGTTTGATGTATTTTTTATCTATATCTGTATCAAAAAAAGTAGGAAGTTATTCATTTACTGTTTTTTTACTTTTTCATTTCTTTTTCCCTGCACTTTTATCTGGATTTTTCCTTGAATTTTTCCTATCTTTTAATTCTTTTTTCTTGTCTATTTTTATTCATAATTCTGATTTGAATACATTCATAGTCCAAACAGCCCCATATTACTTCCAGGAACTACAAAGTACTGCCTGATAGATCTTGTTCTATCCACTGATAGGGCTGACAATCTTGGATTGTGTAAAATGTAGGCTGTGACTTCTCTTTTCCCTCAGATTACATTATTCTAGATCAGGCATGTCAAACTTGCAACGTCGCATGACTTTTTCCCCATTGCCGGCAATGGGGTGGGTATGGTTTCAGCGTGATGCATCCGGCCCAGGGACCGGCAGTTTGACATGCCTGTTCTAGATAGTTTCCTCAGCCGCCAGAGCAAAATCAGAGTCTCAAAGGCTGTAGTGAAAAGTAAGACTCTTTGTGTATGAATGGGCACATCCAATGAATAGAATGCTACTTGGTTCATACCTGCTGAAGAAACAGACTCATTCAGGATGTGCCGAAGGTGCTTTTTCAAAAGGCAACGATTTTGTTTTTCCTTGAAGACATTTCAGAACTGAAGAAGCTTCTTGGATGAGAAGCAAAATATCTTCAAGAAAAAACAAAATCCAGTTGCCTTTTGAAAAAGCACCTTTGGGACAACCATGACCTGGATTACTGAGAATCTCCATAGACGCAGATAGACCCAGATTCAGGGTCCAATCACTAAAGGACTCCAAATGAATTCATGGGAATATCCATCTAGGCTTTTTGCAAAAAATGCCTTTTCTTTTCTCTGGGATGCTTTTTTGAACTTCTCAGGCTAGTATGCAACTCTAGTATGTAGAATTTTCTCTCCAAAGAATGAACCA
>NW_015386815.1:301166-303263 GCF_001527695.2 Protobothrops mucrosquamatus
GATTACTGAGAATCTCCATAGACGCAGATAGACCCAGATTCAGGGTCCAATCACTAAAGGACTCCAAATGAATTCATGGGAATATCCATCTAGGCTTTTTGCAAAAAATGCCTTTTCTTTTCTCTGGGATGCTTTTTTGAACTTCTCAGGCTAGTATGCAACTCTAGTATGTAGAATTTTCTCTCCAAAGAATGAACCATTTCATCGAATTTTTAATCTAATGTTAATACTTACAAAACGCTGTAAATCTCAGCTAAAAACCTTAAAGCACCACCCTTTTAAGGAAACCTTTGCAAAACTACAAGATTAATTAAAGTCTGAATTAATCATTTTATCTAAGCAGTTTTAAAGCTTTGGTATCAAGTATTGAAAAATAAAGTTATCTCATGAGTTCCAAACTGGTTATTTCTAAAAATAATTGTTGAAGGAAAAGTCTTCATCCTGGTTCAGTCCAAGCCAGGAATAAACAACATGGCGACTGCTTTAGGAAGAAGGTTGTAGTTTATTGAAGAGGAGAGCCAGACAGAAAGATGGCTCTGGAAGAAGAGAGAGTACATGTATACCCTCTTGGGCTTTTGTTTGGAGTTGATTTCTGTTCCTGTTTGAGGCTTTGTATTTCCTGTGTCATGTACTTTGACCTGTGTCCCTTTGGCATCTGTGGGTTAATCCTATTTTGTCCTGTCTTAGAGTTTGGGTGGGGTATGTAGATTTTAGGCGTCTTTGTCTTCCTAAGCTTCTAGCTGGGGGCCTCTCATCTTCCTGGATTGTTTATATCTGCATTTCTACAGATCTGGTTTCTGCTTGGGGGAGGGAGACTTGGGGCTATTAAGAAAAAAACTGGGCATGCTTTTCTGACTCTTTAAGATCCTTTGAGGAAATATATTTTTCTGCCCTTTTAATATTTCCTTCTCTGGGGGGCTGACTTCCCACATAATAAAGGCAGGATAATAATACAATACAATACAATACAATGCAATACAATACAATACAATACTATACTATACTATACTATACTATACTATACTATACTATACTATACTATACTATACTATACAGTAATATAATATACAGTAATATAATATAATAATAAAATAATAAATAAAATGAATAAATATTGTCTTACAGGCTAGTTTTTTCCTGCAGATTTTGCTCATAGAAATTTTATAGTTTGACTGTTTGGTTTTATGGCACTTGTAATAAATGAAACTATGTGTGTTAACTGATTTCTTTTTTCTTTTGAGGGTTTAATTGTAAGCTTATAAAAATGCATGAGAGGGAATATTTTACATACAGAAATAAATAAAATTAACATTTTAAGTAAAATATCATAAGGGTTTTTGTCACAAAATAATATTTCTTCTCTTTCTTTCTTTCTCCATTAATTTGAAGGTTTTCATCTCTACCACAAATTGCCCCAGATAGTTCCAGAAAGTTGTCTCCTTATTGTGATTGGACTGATTTTAGGTGGAATTATATTTGGGGTACAGGAAAAATCTCCACCAGTGATGAAGAGCGATGTTTTTTTCTTATATCTTCTTCCTCCAATTGTCCTTGATGCTGGTTATTTTATGCCAACACGCCTCTTCTTTGAGAACTTTGGGACCATTTTTTGGTATGCTGTTGTGGGCACACTCTGGAATTCTTTTGGCATTGGTATTTCCCTCTTTGCCATTTGCCAGATTGAGGCCTTTGGTCTGAGTGACATCACTCTACTGCAGAGCCTGCTTTTTGGGAGTTTGATTTCAGCTGTGGATCCTGTGGCTGTGCTGGCTGTCTTTGAAAATATTCATGTCAACGAGCAGCTGTACATCTTAGTTTTTGGAGAATCTCTCTTGAATGATGCTGTAACTGTGGTAAGTCACATATCTACAAATGCATGCAGACAAAACATTTGAAGTTATTTATGCAATAAAACCAGGAAAAAAGCAAAACTAGGTACTTTTTATAAAATTTTCAGATTTTTGTTCTAGGAGGGTAAAGAACAAAGAGAAGGGATTTCAAAACATATCATCCAGTAATCTAAATATTCTATTTGATTGCTTATTTCACACAACTCTCTTGCATAAGCAGACATTTGTGGGGCAAGGTTAAAAAAAA
>NW_015386815.1:304761-324880 GCF_001527695.2 Protobothrops mucrosquamatus
ATCCTGTCCTTCTGGCAAAAGATGTTTGATCAGTTATTTGATAGATAAAAGATGTTACACATAACTCATTGAATGAATTGCTATTAATATTTTAAACATTCTGCTAAAGTTTTAACAGATATAAACATACTTTTTGTCATCATGTATTGTAATTCATATAATTTGTACTCATTCTTTTTCCTTCTAAATCACAAGAACACATATTTCACTTCACTAATTGTCTTAGCTAATGAACTAAACAGATAGTTATACAGAATGCAGCTCATTAAAAGGTGGTGTTAATCTTTTTTAAAAAACAGAAAAACCAAATTCTTAAATTGTCTAGCTATTGTTCATGTTAAAATAGACAAATGATAACGTAACTTTTAATACTTAATAAAAATAAACCTATATTCGTATAATATGGTAAGAAATGTAAACTACATATTACACATACTTTAGCTATAGTGAAAACTTATTTATTTATTTGAATTCATTAGCTGCCCAACTCCAATGGTCACTATTTAATTTTAAACTAAAAAGAAAACTTAGAAAACAAACATACAGAGTTTGTATGCTGAATCTAAACTTTCATTCAGAAAAAAAGCTTCAATACTTTTGTTATGGCTACATCACAAGTAATTCTGCTACAGTCACAAGCCCACAAGTACTTTTTTCACTATTTTAAACTCATCACATAGGCAGCTCTATCAGTAACCAGATGGAGGATTAGTAAATTTTCCAATAGGAAAGTTGTATCTAAAAGTAATAAATAGAAACAGTTTATAGTAATGTCTTTGGCAACTGAAATTATTTGAATTAAGTTTTGTATTACCGTATTTTTCCATCTATAAGACGCACCCTTGTATAAGACGCCCCCCAATTACTGGTACTTCTCGGTACCATCACACAAGGGAGGCGACTTCCTCCAATCAGATGGCGCTCTGCGGGCTTAGTCCCACCCATCCCCTCGGCCATCAATCACTGTACTGAGGTGGCTTCAGCCCAAGCTGCACCAATGAAAAACGGGTCATAGAAGACGGTTTCAGTGGAACCAGCAGCATTCTTGGGGCAGTGCAATCCTCCTGCACCAGGTGGCATGGCAGCGGCATGTAAAGAACCCACACAGGCATGCCCTGGGCTACGGAGGTTACCATTATTTTTTTGTGTATAAGACGCTGCACTTCTATAAGATGCACCTGATTTTTGAACAGGGTGTTTGCAGGAAAAAATAGCGTCTTATACACAGAAAAATATGGCAATTTTTTCTATCCTACTTTAAAAAAAAAAGAAAAAAAAAGAAAAGATGATATAGGAGTGACTGAAAATTAATGGCCATCCATATGACAATGAATGACTTCTATGAAAATAGTTATTTGGTGGCTACATCTCTGTTCATCACCTAGATTTTATGCCATGAAAACATGAGTTAGTTTTCAAGGTGTCATAAGATTCTTGTCTTGCTAATGACAACATCATATAGTATTTTTTCCTAAATTATGTATTCATATATTTAATTCCCTACCATTTTTTTTACCTCCAACAACCTCCAATATGCATCTCATATTCAGCAAGAGGAAGAGGTAAAAATGTGTTTGGGCTGAACCATTTTAGAAATTGGCAGATTAATACTTTATAAAATTCATGTACAGTTCTCATAACAAAGAAGGTTCATATTTGCCTTTCTCCTCCATTTGCATTTTAATGGAGCATGCAATGTGCAATTGCCACCATCTGGAAAAGTATTGCAGTTTCATTCTGCAGAATATAAACAAGATTAATATCTATCTTTAATGGTTGATATTTGATATGCACCAGGAATGCCTGGGGAGTAGAACAAGGAAGTGAGCAGGCTGTTTCAAATTGAGATGGGAGCACACTGCTCAGATTTCTATTTCTGTCTCTGCATCAGAGAAGTAAAATACACTGGCACCTCCTTTTACTATTTCCAGCTTTTTTGTGTGGCCCAATTCCTTGTTGGTTGTAATATGGTTATTGCTTTCTCATAGGCTAATGAGATACAATTTCACCAAGCAGGGCTAATAGGATATGCATACCGTGCCTCTAGCCAGTGCATCCAGTTTACAGCAAGTATAGCAAACATGTTTTGCTTCTATTTTCTGTGAACCATATATAACTTAGGACAAGATATGGTTAATTTGATAGATTGTTGACAAATTGTTGTTCAATTACATGCTATTTGATTAACAATAGAAAACATTATCAGAAGTTCTGAAGTTGGAAAGAGCAACAAAGAATTATAGGTAAGAATGACGTTTTCTGGAGTTTTACAAAGCCCTAAGTCATGAGAAATAACTTCATTTGTGATTCCTGGTATATTTACTCTGGAACTGCAAATAACTAATATATGCTTATAATAAAGCAAGGGAACTGGGAATAGAGTAGTGATACATTATTATAGGACATAAAAGAATGAGAATCGTTTCCAGAAAGATCCTGGAAAAGATGATCAAAAAACAGATCAGCAAACAACTAGAGGCAAACAAAATTATAACTAGCAGCCAGCACAGGTTTGTTAAAAACAGATCATGCCAAGCCAATCTTATTTCATTCTTTGATAAAGTGACTAAATTAGTAGACCAGCAAAACGCTATGGACACAGTATACTTAGATTTCAGTAAGGCATTTGACAAAGTAGACCACAACCTGCTGCTCCATCACTAGATGGATCTGTAGCTGGCTGACAAACTGTACTCAGCGAGTAGTCCTCAATGGTACTACATCCACATGGAGAGTAGTAAGCAGTGGGGTACACAAGGCTCCATCTTAGGCCCAGTACTCTTTAATATCTTCATTAATGACTTAGATGAGGGAATAAAAGGGGAACTCATCAAATTTGCAGATGACACTAAACTGGCAGGAATAGCCAACACCCCAGAAGGCAAGCTCAGGATCCAAAAAGATCCTGACAAACTTTAACAATGGGCCCTATCCAACAAAATGAATTTTAATGTGGAGAAAAGCAAAATTTTACATTTAGGCAGGAAAAATCAAAGGTATAAGTACAGATTAGGCGAGACCTGGCTCAAAAACAGTAACTGTGAGAGGGACCTTGGAGTCCTAGTGGACAATCACTTGACTATGAGCCAGCAGTGTGCAGCAGCAGCCAAAAAAGCTAATACAATCCTGGGTTGTATAAACACAGGCATAGAATCAAGATCACACAAATATAAATTACAAGCTTTTGCAGACGATTTGGTCTTCATTTTGGAGGAGCCACTAGAAACAACTATTAAACTGCTGGAGAAAATAGAAAAGTTTGGAGAAGTGGCTGGTTTGAAAATAAATAGAGAAAAGACTAAGGTATTAACAAAAAACCTAACAGACAAACAAAAAACTCAATTCACAAAAAAGACAAACTTGCAAATAGTCAAAAAAGTTAAATACTTAGGAATTTACTTAACAGCAAGATGTGCAACATTAAAAGAAGACAACTATGAAAGACTGTTGAAACAAATAAAACTAGATTTGGAAAAGTGGAAAAATCTCCAACTATCACTGCTAGGAAGAATAGCTACAGTGAAAATGAGTGTCCTGCCGAAATTACTCTTTTTATTCCAAACGATTCCTGTGAAACTGGGAAAGTTTTTTTTTTGTGTGTGATCTAAATGCAACAATATTGAGATTTATTTGGCAAGGGAAGAAAGCATGAATTAAAGTGAAAATTCTACAAGAAGCTAAAGACAGTGGAGGATTTGGGCTTCCAGACTGAAGAGTATATTACCAAACAGCTATCTTACTGTGGCTTAAAGAATGGATAACGCTGAGAAATAAAAGGTTACTGTACCTAGAGGGGCATGACCTACAAATGGGTTGGCATGCCTTTCTGTGGTATGTGAAAAATAAAAACAGAGATATTTCCAAAACCATGCTATAAGAAATGTACTGTTTTTAGAATGGGAAAGAATAAAACAAAAAATCTATATTAAACTACCTGAGTGGCTTTCAACAATGGAAGCCTTTGCTTACCCAAATTTAATTAACTACGACAAAGTCNTTATTTATAAAGATATTTTGGACAAGGACGGAAAACTGAAAGATAGGCAAGACTTACAACAACAAGGTATTGACTTAGCATGGTGGCCTTATTTGCAAATTCAAACAAGATACAAAAAAGATGTAAAGACAATGGGATTCTATAAAGAACAGATAGAATTTGATCAAATACTTTTAAAAACAGATGAAAACTTGATTAAGAAAGTTTACAGATTTCTTCTAAAGCTGAAGATGAAAGAAGAACAAGTAAAAGAAATGATGATAATATGGGCAAAATATTTTGGATACTCTATAGATTTAGAAGATTGGCAAAAGTTATGGGATAGAAACATTAAACTGACTAAAGCAGCTTCATATAAAGAAAATTTGTATAAAATGTTTTATAGATGGCACATGACACCAGTAAGACTAGCGAAAATATTTAAAAATGTTTCGAACAATTGTTGGAAATGCAAACAAAAGCCAGGCACCTACTATCATATCTGGTGGGTATGCCCTAGTGCGAAAAATTTTTGGCTTAAGATTCATATATGGTTGGAAAAGATGACTAAGATACAGATAGAATTTAAACCAGAATTGTTTCTGTTAGGAATACTAGGAGCTAAGTATGAGAAGGAGAAGGAGTATTTAATATTGTGTATATTGACAGCAGCGAGAATAGCATTTGCCCAATGCTATGAAGAGATCATAATTAAGAAAATTTTAGAATGTGCAGAAATGGATAGATTAACTTTAGAGATTAAAGAGAAAGAAGACTCAGTTTACTTTAAAACATGGGATAACTTTTATCAATGGTTAGCAAAACGAACTAGTGAGAAATGATTTATATTTAATGGCAAATATATTTTAATAAGATGAACGATATGTATTGATTAACTGATACTGTTTATGATGATTGTTTCTCATAGTTACTATAGCTATTTACTACCATAATAATTACTGCTATTGAACATATGTACCCGGACAATAGTCTGTTTGCTAAAGCTTGAAAATGTTATTGGGGGACAACCTCAATGTTGTTCCCAATCCTGTCCCAACCCCAATCCTGATTTCAACCCTACCCCGAACCTTAATCCCTACCCTGATCCTATCCCTCTCCAACCTTATAAAACTCAATACAATTTTTATATAAAAAAGATCACACATATTAGTACCGCTATATAAAACCCTAGTAAGACCACATCTGGAATACTGCAACCCATTTTGATCACCATACTACAAAAAAGGTGTTGCGACTTTGGAAAAAGTTCAGAGAAGAGCAACTAAAATGATCAAAAGCCTGGAGATTAAAACATATGAAGAACGGCTGCAGGACTTGGGTTTGGCTTGTCTAAAGAAAAGAAACAGGGATGACATGATAGCAGGGTTCCAGTGTTTGAGGGGCTGCCACAAAGAGGGCATCAAACTATTCTCCAAAGCACCAGAAACAATGGTTGGAAACTGACCAAAGAGAGAAGCAACCTGGAATTAAGGAGAAACTTCCTAACAGTGAGGACAATTAACCAATAGAACAGCTTGCCTTCAGAAATTGTGGGCGCTCCATCACTGGAGGTTTTTAAGAAGAGACAAGACAGTCACTTGTCTGAAATGGCATAGGTTCTCTTGCTTGAGCAGGGGGCTGGACTAGAAGACCTCCAAAGTCCCTTCTATTCTATTCTATTCTATTCTATTCTATTCTATTCTATTCTATTCTATTCTATTCTATTCTCTGGAAGTTGAGTCACGGCAACTGGACTTCATTGTTCTTTTTTTTTTTGTTTGAAATGTTTCATTGCTTATCCAAGTAGCTTCTTCAATCTGAGCAAGTTGGTAAGGGGGACCTCATATGTCCTCAAGGATGGTTTCCTTTCATCTAATCTGAATAGGCTCTTTAGGTGAGTAGGCAGAGAGTCCTTAAGGTTCGTTGTTCCTAAATTCTTCTCTTAGATGAGCCATTAAATGTGATATCAATCATGAACCTGTGAAGTGGTCTTGATCTTCATGGGGACTGATGAAAGAGAAGCATAAAAACTGTGTCTAAGACCTTCACCTCTATTGAGGAAGGATTTTTCATTTTGGCATAAACGGATTCCTTCACTCCTCTCGCAAACTCCTCTTTGGGAGAGGAGTGAAGGAATCCATTTATGCTAAATCCAAACTCCTCTTTGAGACAACAACCTGCTCTGGTGCTGTTTGAGCTTAGTTGTTTTCTTGTAGATGTTTCATTACCCAAACTAGGTAACATCACCTAGGAGTGGAGTTTGCTCTCAATTTATATTCCAGTGACTTGTCCTGTCAATGTTGGAGATCAAGACCACTTACAGATTCACCAGGAAGATCACACTTAAGGAGCCATCTAAGAGAAGGATTTAGGAGCAAGGACCCTTAATGACTCTCTGCCTGCTCACCTAATGAGCCTATTCAAATTCAGTGAGAAATCTGAAGGACATACATGGGGTCCCCTAACCAACTTGTTCAAACTGAAGTAACTACTTGGATAAGCAGACAAAGGATTCAAAAATAAATAAATAAATAAATAAAAAAGGCAGCTGCCATGACTCAACTATTAGACAACTCTACCTAGATGACTGAGAATCCTCATTGGCATAAAATAAAATTTATAATGCATTGTATTTGTTATTAGAAATTATACCAATATCCATAATAATTTTTTCTTAAGTTTTTTTCTTTTATTCTTCATTACTAAATTTAATTTTGGAGTAAGAGTACTTACAATCTAGAGAGGATGGCCTTTATTTTATCTCAGCAGTGAAAGTAACCTTAAATAAGATTTCAGTAATAAAAATCTTCAATAATCAAGTCAGCAGAACAGGAGTCAGCCAACATTTCTGTAAAGAGCTGGATCCCACCCATCTTCCATCTCCATGGGCACAGTTGGCATTATTTTAGCCAAAGAATCTGGCATAAACTGAATGGCACCAGCCCACCAGCCAGCAAGGAGGCTGCTGATACATGACTGCTGCTGCCCAGGATGCCTGGTCACTTGGCCCTGTCTTTCACCCCGAGAAATCAGCCGAAGCTTAGGCCTGGCAATCTGCAATCTGTAGTTTGCTGGTCCCTGCACTAGAGTACAGATACATATTTTTATTATGATGCAATGGATTATGATGCAAAATATTTCAAATATTTTGAGGAGTCAAACTATTAATTAACTTCTTAATTTACAATCTACCATAGTCTCTCGAGACTGAAGGATGCCAATGAATTTACAATGGCAGTGTAGAAAATTCTAGAATAAATAATGCGGGTTTGGAGAAAATATGAATGTCAGGATAAGTGTCATGTTATTTCAATATGTATAGGCAGTCATTAAGGAAGTTATCTGTTGGCTGGAGTAAGGTGTCAGAGCATGCAAAGTCTAATTGTGTTGAGGTAACCCAGGAGTAAATACAGTAAACAGTGGTTTGTATTAAATGGTGGTTTATATTACACTATCTACAAATATACACTAGGAACAAAATACATACATGTGGTAATACAGTAAACATACAGCAATTACAGCAGGAAACAGACGAGAGAGAGAGAAAGACTCCAGCAAGGCCTTCCTTTTTATACTCAAGCTCTTAAAGGGATACAGACTCCTGCTGACATTGCATCATTCATCTCACATTATACAAGCTGGTTAGCTTCTAAATCATTACCTTGACATAAGGCACTATCAATATGTTAATGGCAATCATGCTTTGCCAACTTAGGCTGGAGAGAAGATGCTGTTAAAAGCTTTGATGGACTAGATCAGACATGTCAAACTTCCGACGTAATGCGACATCGCGCAATGTATCGGAGCTTTTTCCCCATTGCCGGCAATGGGGTGGGCACGGTTTCCTCATGACGCGTCCGGCCTGCGGGCTGGCAGTTTGACATCCCTGGACTAGATGGATCAAAATAAACACAGTTTCAATAGTTAGAAGCTACTGTATATGCTAAAGCTGAGTGACATTTGTGGGCCTTTGGTGGCGCAGTGGTTAGAATGCAGTACTGAAGAGCTAATTCTGCCTACAGCCATCCTGACCAGCTCAAGGTTGACTCAGCCTTCTATTTCTGAGGACAGTAAAATGAGGACCCAGATTGTTGGGGGCAATATGATCACATTATAAACTGCTTGGAGATTGTTGTAAAGCACTATGGAACAATATATAAATCTAAGTGCTACTGCTACAGTATTTTGGATTGGGCAACCCTCACAGTAACTCTCATGCTCATTGTGTGGATAAATTGTTCAGTGTTATATTTGTGAAATAGACTTGAAAGCTACATTTGTTCCATCTGCTATGAAATGTTTGGTAATGTCCCCAATCTACCATATTTATTCAATTTATTCCTAAATCCAATTAAAGTCTTGGTTATTACTTTTAAAGTCCTAATTGGTTCAGCTAGAATTTTTTTAAGAAGACTCCCACCATTTACTTATTTTGAATGGCTAAAGGTGTCTGGGGTATCAATTCAATTCAGTTCAACTGAATTTCAATTTATTGCAGTCAAAGATCAGTATTGGGCTATCATAATTTTGTCTACTGAATAGTTATTGCATTTTCAGTTTTGCTGTATGTTTTGTTGTAGTCTTATAAACTGCCATGCAATGTAGTTTTAGAAAATTAAGAAAAGCTTATCCAGTTCTGAAAGCTGATGAATTTAAATAATTTTGTGAAAGCGTTTCATCATCACTTTGACAAGTAATTCTTTCAAAGTGTTTGCTAACCTTGGAAATTGAGAAATGACCTAGTAAGTCTACTCTAAGAGTAGAAAGGAATGCTTGTTTGACTAAAGGAGCAATGAGAAAATGAAATGAGACAAATAAAGCAATGTTGGCAGAAGAATCTGAATGGATTTGATCAGATATGGACTAGAACACGGGTCAGCAACCCATGGCTCCGGAGCCGCATGTGGCTCTTTAAGTCTTCTCCTGTGGCTCCCAGCCTCCTCCACCATTTGCAGAGAGCGAGCGAGACAGAGACAGAGAGAGGCACTTGCGTTTCTCTTCTCTTCTCTTCTCTTCTCTTCTCTTCTCTTTTCTCTCTCTCTCTCTCTCTGTGTGCATGTGTAAAAAAGAGAGTGGCCTCACACTATTCTCGGACAAGCTGACAAGCTTACTGGGCAGGGCTCCTGCCTTGCTGCATCTCAGCAGGAAGCAGGAAGCAGCAGAAAGCAGTGTATCTCTCTCTCTCTCTCTCTCTCTCTCTCTCTCTCTCTCTCTCTCTCTCTCTCTCTCACACACACACACACACACACACACACACACACACACACACACACACACACTGAGTGGGGGAAGAGGACTGGCAGACCAAGGGCAGGAGAGAGCCAGCCCAATAAGAATGTGTGTCAGCTTGTCGGAGAACAGCGTGAAGCCAGCTTGCCAGGTGAGTAGAAGATTGGAGAGAGGGAGAGAGAGGGGGGAGAGAGAGAGTGAGGGAGACAAAGAGAGGGAGAGAGAGGGAGGGAGGGAGGGAGGGAGAGAGAACTCATGCACAGCAGCCTCTATTTCTTTTTAATTGAACTCTTCAATCAAGCTCCCACCCCTCACGCACGTGCAAGTTTTGCGGCTCGCAATGTTTTTTTCCCTCTGGGAAACGGGTCCAAATGGCTCTTTAAGGTTGCCGACCCCTGGACTAGGACATTGTTTAAAGCCTATTGCATGGGAGAGATGACAGCAAACACTTATTCTTTACCACCAAGATGACTGACATTTTTGAGAACTATTGGATTCTGGTCCACAAGAAGATAAAGGCCTTTTGCTAGTCCAGGGTGATTACGTAATACATTGTAGATAAAAACAATATATCCCTGTCATCTGGCTGCTATGAATGTAACTTTAGCTCCTGCTTGCCTAGTTTAAATGAATGTTTTTAAATGTATTTAGTCTGTACAGTAGATACAGACAAATGTTTGTCTTTGCTCTTTGTGCATTATGAATACTAAACATGCAGAGTTTTGGGTTTTGTTTAAAAAAAGGAACACATGGAGGCATGAATGTAGCACTTCTGCTAATACAGCTGATCCTTTTCTGTGGTAGCTGCTGAATCACCTTTTAGGTACTGATCCAAAGTACTTCAGTCTTACAAATACCAATGGATGAAATCACCTGCTGTCTTTCTTTCTGACACTTCATTTCCCCCCCTGACATACTTTTCTTCTTTTTCTTATCTCTTCCCCATCCCCCCAAAAAAATTCACATGCAAGGCTGACAGGTAAGAGACTGCTATTTTTTCTTCAGAAGGTTGACTAGATTATAAAGATTTTTTGAAATTCACATTAGATTAAGGACTGAGGCTCCTCATTGTGACATACAGGACTAAATAACTGAACAGATATTTTTTCCCTAAGGGGAAAAATTAAAAAAGATGTATTTTTTTAAGAAAATTGGCTCTTTTATCATGTATTCCTATTTTTTTTATTTGTTCTACTTTCTGAGATTATTTAGTAGCAACAGAATGTAATTTGCATTTCCAGTTAAAATAACTAACATTATTTGGAAAGGAATCTAAAAAGCTAAACTTTTCCCTTCATAGGTCCTGTACAACTTGTTCAAATCTTTTTGCCAGATGCGTACAATTGAGGCCATTGACATATTTGCTGGAATTGCTAATTTTTTTGTAGTTGGCATCGGTGGAGTTTTGATTGGAATCATTCTTGGATTTGTAGCAGCTTTTACTACTCGTTTCACCCATAAAATTCGAGTGATTGAGCCACTGTTTGTCTTCTTATACAGTTACCTATCGTACATAACAGCTGAAATGTTTCACCTTTCAGGGATTATGGCGTAAGTATATAAAAACACAAGCAAACAACAAACTTTGGCTAAGAATATCTTGCATGCATTATTAATAGTAATTTATGTTCTTCATTTTTTTTTTAAAAAAGGATCTAGTTTCCAAATTCAGAAGCAATAATATTTAACAAGTCCGGTGTCCATTATGGTAAACATGCAAATGTTTAGTGCTCAGTTTTTTTCAAATTAGTTATGATTTGTTTGGTTTTGTGACAAGCCGTTTTAACTAGCAGTCTAATATACTCAGCCAGTTTAGGCTGTGAAATTATATTACTGTAATTGTTTTCCTGAAGCTACTAGTTCTGATTATTAATCTTTATTAGTGCAATATTGGAATCATTTCATATCTCTTTCTGTCTTACACACATGAAAATATTTGGTGTCAATATTGATATGTCTAAACATTTTTTTCTCAATTATTGAAGGATCTTCTATGTTGATAGACAACAACGTAGCAGAGGATATTAAGTAAACTGAATTTGTTTGTTTTTCAGGTTATAGGCTTGTTACAAGTAAATTATATATCTGTTTTTTACCTTTGAGAATTTGCAGTCTAATTTTAAAAGAGTAAACGATTTAAGAAAATTTTTCAATTCCATTGTCTACAGTATATTCAGGAACAATGCTATAAATAATTATGATACTGGTATGACAAAATGGGTAAAAGTTTAAGATATGCAAAAGTGTTTTCTATTTTAAAGCTTCTTTCTACTGCACATTTCATAAGATAGTCAAACTAGTAAGTTTCAGTCATCAATTCCTTTCTCATCTTTAAATTATTTTAAGAAATTTGTTGAAAATCTATATATCTCAAACATGATAAAGTGTTGAATAAATAGCAAATAAAAAACAACATATTATAATTATTTTATTTCATCACAGGGATTGATATATTCATATATTTAGCAAAATGAATGTTTCCCTTTCGTATAATGTGAAATATGTTGTATTGCCTTTTATGCCACATTCCAATTTTTAAAAATCTACTTTGAATATTTTAGTGATATAATGCATAACTAAAAACAATGTTTTCACATAGCTAATTAATTATTTCCAATATATTAATGTAGAAAAATGTGAATGAACTTAATAAGGCTTAAATTTGAAAAATAGATTTCATTGCTTAAACTGTAAAAGTGGAAATTTATTTCATTGAGCATTTCGTTAAATATAAAATACTATATTAGTTTACCTAACTTTTAAGAACACCATCTATACCTTATTCTCATTAACAGCATTTCTGTGGTTTTCAATTTTCCTCTAATTCTATTAATTTCAGCATTCATAAATATGATTCATCAATTAATTTTTAAAATGCCTCAAGATTATTTACTGTGTTGTGAAGACTATCATAGGTACTATTATTATGGAACATTCATGAATGCCTCTTATAAAATCCTATTGCTTTTTTAGTGCAGTTTTTGCTGACAATAGAATGTCTTTTAATATAATATGTAGAAAATAGGTATCGATCAATTGTTATTAAATTAGGCTAGATTATTTTAACTATGATTTCTTAAATAAGCTGCAATGGCTCAATCACACATAGTGCTAAGCCACTATAGCTGAATTTCCACTTCTAGCTAAGCCAGAATAAATGTATATTATGGCTAAGTGTAAGGATCTACCCCAGCTAAGCACCCAAGAAAGCAGAGCTCTTGAAACAAGAATTGTCTCAAAAGGAAATTTTTATTAGGGGCTAGTGACAGCAGGGAATCAAGGCGAGATCTGACAGAAAAACCCATGAAGAGATATATTAAAAGTAGCATTCAATATTCCTCCCCTCCCCCAGTGCCCCAGTGTTCATTTGAATCCCATCCAATCCACAGGTGGCATCGTGTTTCTTCAAGGTTTCTCTCACTTTCAATTTCTTCTGGCTCCAAGCACAAACCTTCTCTCAGATAAGGGTGAGACATTCCATCCCTTGGGGGTGGGGGGAAGGGCAACAAGGCAACAAAGCAGACAGTGCAAAGCATCCCCAAAGGCTCCCCCCTCCCAACAGAATGGCAGACAAGAAAGAAAGATACAAAGCTAAAATAACTAAGGATACATTACTTTGGGGCCTGACACTAAGCATTTAATGGATTGAGCTACTAAATTATTTTCTAATCTAATATACTATAGATTTATATATACATTCGTAATAAAAAAGAATGCAATAGAATATTGGATGTTAAGTTTCTTTTTTCATAAAGTATTTTCAATAGATTTGCATAACTCCTGTACTGTATATAACAAAATATAGAAGGGGAGCCAGGAAACTAAAGAATGAATTGCGAAAAAGCTAAAAGAGTATAACTTATGATCTAGATTTTTCCATTCACTGGACAGAAACTGCCATGTTTGTACAGGCTGATTTGCATTACTGGTAGGTGTGCCCAGTCTATCTAAATGGTTTTAGATAAATGGAAGTGATTACCTAGGAATATTTAAATAAACTGAAATCAATATACTGAAGGATTTCTGCATTAGTCTTTCTTTGACAAGACATACAAACAAAATACAAATCAAACCACATGTAATATCTTGTATGTGAGAATAGTAATCATTCAGATCACCAGGACTTAAATTTATAAATACAGTCAATCAAAACAGAATAATTTGCACTTTATCCCTGCTTTTATAGATGAATTCCACATTTCTGCTGTTATTACTAACCAAACTCAGACAACCCCAGTCATAAAAAATTATCCATATAATCTTACAACTGAAGTAAAAGTAAAAGGAACACTATAACTAACTTTGAGTATGCAGTTCTGAAATTGAATGAAAGTTCCTAGAACTGTCTAGTATGGGTCTTCACATTTTGTTGGTGATGCAGTCATTATGAGTGGATCTGATAAATGGTCACTCTGCAGTTCTAGGCCACTTCAGAGATGAGGTGGGAAGTGTAAAATGAAGACCTGAATTGCAGCCCCATAGCACAGGAGAACTTTCTTACTTCTTCTTTTGTGTCACAACATGTTCTGGCTATTAGAAACCATAGAATGGCATGGGAACTATTGTAGAAAATTTCCTGTGGCTTTTCTGCTTGGTCAGATATGCCCTGTATTATCCTGGGGATTTAGTAAAGATTCCTATCTAAGCTGCTTTAAACAAGTACCTAAAACTGCAACTCATGTTTGCATCTAAGAATAATAGATTACTTCTATAGCATTGACCATCACCAGATGGTAAGGTGACTCAAAGGTGACTTCAGCTTAGTTCAGCTTACTTTACATTATATAAAAATATAACACATACCAAAATATATAACAATAATTAAACTCATCAGTAGCAGTAGCAAATCCAGTTTGTATAATCTCTGAAACATTTATTCCAGGAAGATATTTGATAGCAACAACATCATGGAATACATCTTAAAGTTCAAGATTAAAACAGGAAACACTGCAATACCACCCACACATGATATCTATTTGCAGTCTTTCTGACATCATGAAATGGTATATTTTTAAAGTGAAATCATAACCACATTGAATATCACAGTGCTGAATAACCAAAGGGAGGACAAATAATTATAGTAGCCACCTGGCCTATATGGCCAAGAGAGATAGAATGTCCTTTCAGAGCAGCAAAAGCCAAAGAGAATGATAACTTTCCATTTTCTACAATCAAATAGCAAGTCTTTGTTAGAAGTGTTGACTGCAAAGGGGTCCACACTATGCATTATGTTGATTGCATAAAAGTCTGTTCCCAAGATCTTATTATACGGTATCAAGAAATGTGTTCAGCAATGTAAAAAGAAGAAACTCAATTTTACTGAACTCAGTGACATTAACTCCTATAATGATTCTGAGTCATATTTATTTTTTTATTGGATTTCTTGCCTCCTATCTCACTAATACGGTGACTCTGGACATTTTATTGGAGAAACATCAGGTGCACATTACTCAAGTGTTTGCAGTAAAAATACAGTATTTGTAATAAAAATTCAGAGAAACTGAACTAGTTTTTTCCTGCAGGATTACAGCATGTGCTATGACCATGAATAAATACGTGGAGGAGAATGTTTCTCAGAAGTCCTATACTACTATAAAATATTTCATGAAAATGCTGAGCAGTGTCAGTGAAACTCTTATCTTTATTTTCATGGGAGTATCTACAGTAGGAAAAAACCATGAATGGAACTGGGCCTTTGTTTGCTTCACTCTGCTATTTTGTTTGATTTGGCGTTCATTAGGTAAGAGCTGCTTAAAGCTTTCTAGATTGCACTTCAACCTACTTTACTACTGAAATATGATTTTCTTTTAGATAATGGAACTGTATCTTTGACAAAGAAATATCCTTTTTTAAAGTTAAAGCCTGAATGCTTGGGGTAGAGCCAGGTCATCAGATCAAAACCAGGATGTCCAAACCTCAGATGAATGATGTTAGGGTTAGGCACTGCAACAGAGAAACCATGCCCCTAACAATGCCTATAACTGACATTGTTATGGGGAAAGAACCCTAACATGCCTTCTCTGCCAGATGTCATGGGATGAGTAGAGACAATTAGGGACAGGCAGTTCTACAGGTAACTTGGATCTTTGCCATAAAGGATTTTATAGGAGATAATCAGTATCTTGAATAACGTCTGAAAGTTTATACGAAGCCAGTTCAGTTTGTGAGGCAATGTGCTACCTAGGCACAATGAAGTGCATTTATAACTGTTTACACCACTGTATTCTGAACCAATTGGGGCCTTTGAGTGGTTATCAAAGGCAACTCTATATGTAACATATTGTAGCAATCTAGACAGCAGATGACTAGGGCATGAGTGATTGTGAGTCACACCCAGGAATGGGTGCAGTTGTTATCAGCCTGGATGCAGTTATAATAAAAGAATCTTGATGGAATGTGCTGTTCTTTTCCTCCCTCTTATATCTTAGTGAATTAGGAAAATGTCTGTCTGACCCACTTACAAACACTATCTGTCTTTGTCGATTTAAGACATGTTTTACTCCTTGTTGCTTTAATAATGGACCTGCATTACTCTGTCAAAGACATCTTCCTTATTACGCAAACTGTCACACAAGATGGGTTTGTGCAAAGTTTTTGCTGCATGTCCTTCCTATGGAGAATATTAATCAACAGCTATTTTTCAAATCTGATCTCTGACCTCATAACTTGAATAATAGTTGGAATTCTAGCAAAAGCAGAGCCCAAGAGGACCCCATTATTTCACCCCGGTTCTGGTTGGGAGAGTTATTCCTTACCAAAGGGATCTCCAAAATTTACAACTAGTCAGACTTGTTAGTGTTAAGATAAACTGTATTTCCCCTTCCAGGGTACACAACCTTCAGGTACCGAGAAAGAATCTTGACAGTATAACTTGATCAGCCTAAGATGGAGATATATATTATACATCAGCATTTTGATACCTTACACCATTCTGATTTATGACCTTACTCAACAGTTTCATGTACTGTAGATGTTAAGTAAGACCAGAGAGAGGGTAGATCCTGGACAGCCTGTAATTGAATTAAATCTATCTCCCCTACCAACACCAACTGGAAACAGCCATGGAAATAGAAAGAGAACTGATGTAACACTGTATCTTCTGTTCTTAAATTTTGGAGCTGGTTAAAAGGATACCATGATCAATTTGTTTTGTATGTGTTTGGCTTTTTTTAGGAGTGTTTGCATTGACTCAGGTAATAAATGTATTTCGGACAATTCCTATAACGTTTAAAGACCAGTTCATTATCGCCTATGGAGGCCTCCGAGGAGCTATATGTTTTTCTCTGGTCTTCCTTCTCCCTTCTGCTGTATTCCCTAGAAAGAAGCTTTTCATTACTGCTGCTATCGTACTGATATTCTTTACCGTGTTCATTCAGGTAAGAATATTTCCAATAGTTATATATACAATATAATCAATAGTTCTTTTCATAGAAAACCTGCAATTTGTCTAATTTAAAAGTGTCACACAAAAAGAAAATAAGATTGTGTTGCTAGAAATTGCATATGTCTGTGACTGAACATCTCAGATTTGTGTCAAAGCCTTCTTCTAGATCTCTTGTCATATTCATTGACAATAATACCATCTATCCTATGAACTAGGCCTGCATCTTCAGCTTTATTTCTGATACCTGCCTTGCTTTTCATCTTCCATTCAATATATTCTCATATTGATTTGTGCAACATTACAAAACTCTATCCCTTTTGGATGTCAAATAATTTTACTAGTTGGTGAAGTAATCAAGTCCTGTCTTGACATATTGAAGTATTTTCTGGTACCTTTCCTTATATTTGAGCCCCCTTGTAAACTTTATCTAATTCTCTTCATCAAAAGTAATCAATCAGTATAATGTGAAATCTTTCCTCAAACTGCATCTTCTTTCCCAACACAAATGTATTTTCTTTTTAAATATTTGTAGTATAATGCTATATACTGGCCATTCATTTATTAAAATACAGATTGAATAGAATATGAAAATGACATCATGGCAAATCATGTTGGGCTGAAGTGAATGTCATGCTTGTGTCTGCTCTTCTGTACAGGGAATGACAATTCGCCCACTGGTGGAGTTTCTTGATGTTAAAAGAGCAAATAAGAAGCAACCAGCAGTTAGTGAAGAAATCTACTGCCGGGTATGTTCGTAATTTGAGGTGTATTACATGCCATTTGGGAAACGCCCAGAACCATGCTTCCCAAAGTGTGCATGTTGTAATATTTTACATTTTTAAATTGGGACTTAACTATTTAATAAATGGAACTTTCAGGTACTTCTTTTGGCCCTGTGAAAAACTGAGATTAAGGATATCATGCACTGAGAAAAAGATACATAGATCTAAATAACAAGCAGTGTGTTCAATTGGAGAGACTTTCCTTTTCAAGTGGTGATAATGTAACATTTATAACATGTTTTGATTCATAATGTTCCATCAAGTTTGTCTTGACTCTTAGTAATGTATTTCTCACATAAATTTATTGTTGATTTTAAAAACAATTGTATTGGATAACAATTTATCTTATAAAATTCATTTCATAGTTATTTTGGTATTGATATTTTATTGGGTATAAAATCAAGATAACTTTTTCTTACAGAAACAAGTAATATATACATTTGTTCAATAATGTAATGACTTTTTTTTACATCCTAGTTCTTCGATCATATCAAGGCTGGTATTGAAGATGTGTGTGGACACTGGGGTCACAACTTTTGGAGAGATAAGTAAGTAACATATTTAGTAATGATCTAAAAGAACAAGTGGAAAAAACCAATGTATTATTTAAATTATATTTACATTTTTAATATTATGAAATTTACAAATACATACTTTGATTAAATTTAAGAATTATTTTGTTTCAGAAAACATGAATATTTAATTTTCATTAATTTCTGTCACAAATTCAAAACTTCATTTCAGTTAGAAACTAATTCTCTAAATGTCTACAGTCAGAATAATTTATTTTATAAGAACAAAATTTGCTACACTTTCAATTCATTTTAATTCAGGTTAATTAATAGAATGGCTCTTGTTTCTTACAGATTTATAAAATTTGATAAGAAGTACCTAAGAAGACTTTTAATTAAGGAAAAAGAACCAAAATCAAGAATTGTTGCTCTGTACAAGAAATTGGAAATAAAACATGCCATTGAAATGGCAGAGAATGGGATGTTAAGCACAGTTCCATCTCTAGCTTCTATCAAGTAAGTAGAGAGAAATATGGAGCAATACTGTATCAGTGTCAGAATATACTTCTTAAAAGCATTGAAGTTGAATTCTTCACTTCTTTGCAGCCCCAAAAAAGGACAAAAAGGAGCATGCTGTTTTGTCTTTGTTTTTTTACATTTAGGACTAAACACCTTAATCCATTTAGTTACTTCTGGCATTTATTTCTTTTTCAAAAATGTACTTTCCAAGCTCTTCCATTAGTTAATAATAAAATGCAAACAGAAAACAAATAAGTAAAAGCATATATGGAAGTGAACATTAGGAATAACATTTAAAATATCTTGTTTTTTATATATTGATTTCTAAATCAATCTGGAAAATATTTGACCCTGCTGGACCTGATGAAGTCAATGCTGTCAGCACCACCACCTGACAGTTAGATCCTTGTCCCTCCTGGATGGTGAAAGCCTCCATATGGTGACTAGCGGGTAGGTTCAGGCAGTGATTAATTCGTCACCCCAGGAGGGGATATTTCTGGGGCATTTTAAGGAGACTCTGGTTTGTCTCAGTGGTGGGATTCAAATACCTGATCAACCAGTTCTATTATGTGATCCAGGCTTGGGCCTCTGATGCCTAGAAGTGGCATCAACACACTTTTTCCAGAAGCCAGCCGGTTCTCCAAATTCAGGTAAATTTAGCTACTGGTTCTCCCAAACCAGTGCGAACCAGCAGAATCCCACCACTGGTTTGTCTCCTCCTTTAAAAAAAACACCGCTGGATCCCATCTGCCTGGACAATTTTCATCTTAGTCATTTCACGTTTGGACTATTGCTCTACATGGGGCTACCCTCGAAGAGCATTTGGAAGTACAGCTGGTGCAGAGTGTGATGGCACAGCCAGTTTTTTGGGGCCCAAGAGTGGCCCATGTAATATCACTGCTCCGCGAGCTGCACTGGTGGTCTGTTTGTTTTCAGGTGCAGCTCAAGGTGCTTTAAAATCCTTCATGGCATGGATCCAGACTACTTGTGAGACTGTCTCATCCCATTGTGATTGGCCCACCTCACTTGTGCCAGCAGAGGAGGTATTCCAGTGGGTGGGGTTCAGGACAAAAGCCTTTTTTGCTGTTGCTCTTGCCCTTTGGAATATTTTGCGCCCAGAATAAGGTTGGTTCCAATCCTCCTGACCTTCCACAAGAGCTTAAAGACTTGGCCCTGCCAGTTGGCTTGGGATTCCAAAAGAGGGGCTTCATGTTGGGGGTGATTGATAGATTAATATCAGATCTCATCTCTCCCCCCCTCCCCTCATCCTATTTTCTTCCTTCCCATTTTTAGTCATTGCTATCTAGCTATAGCTATTTTATACTTTTATATTTATATTTGTGTAGTATTGTATTTATAGTTTTATTTTTTTTAATATTGTAAGCTGCCTTTGTGGTAAGATGGACAGCCAATACATTTAATAAATAAAATAATAAAATAAATAAATAAAATAATAAACTAAGTACCTGTTGTACTCTCAAAAGAATGCATAAAATCAGGACATTGCTCCTGTTTATATGGTTTAGGTTTTAGGTTTTATTCAATTTATACCCCGCCCTTCTCCTAGCGGACTCAGGGCGGCTTACAGCAAGTTAAAAAACAGACAAACCATACAAAATACTAAGTTTAAAATACAATTAAAATGAAATATTGATTTTTTGCCGTTTCTTTTTAAAATTATGTTAAAAACCAAATTAAAATCAAATTAAAATCAAAT
>NW_015386815.1:326337-370531 GCF_001527695.2 Protobothrops mucrosquamatus
CTTAAGGAGTGAATGATCTGACCATGACAGGGGCTCTATAACTACCTCCCCCGTTTCCAGATCATTCTGCCACTGGCCAGAGACAAAAATTAGATCCAGTGTGTGTCCTCCCATGTGAGTGGGGGCATAAACTAATTGGGTCAAGTCCAAGGCCGTCATGGAAGCCAAGAACTCCCGAGCTGCCGCCGACGTTTCGCCCGCTGATGGCAGATTGAAATCCCCCATGACTATAAGTCTGGGGGTCTCAACCGCCACCCCTGCTATTACGTCAGCCAACTCAGGCAGGGCCGTTGATACATAGCAGGGAGCCAGGTATATAATCAACAGGCCCACTTGTACCCCTTGCCCCCACTTCACAAGGAGGGACTCCCCACCGTCTATCTGAGGTACAGTGGTCTCCCTCGGACATAGGCTCTCTCTTATAATGACCGCTACCCCACCGCCCCTACCCCGGGTCCTTGGCTGATGGAATACCTGGAAACCCGGCGGGCAGATGTCGACGAGGGGCACTCCCCCTTCCGTGCCTAGCCAGGTCTCGGTGATACCTGCCAGGTCCGCACCCCCCTCTTGAATAAGATCTTGGATGAGGGGGGCCTTGTTTACCACAGACCTGGCGTTGCATAACATCAGCCGGTGATCCCGGGCCCGAGGATCTAAGATCCCTGGAGGCCGAGTGGAGTTCTTATTTCAACATAAGAAAAGGACCTCTAGTCATGAGCTTCACAAGTAGACAGACTTAATGCAAGGTTAAATGGGAAATTAAACACTAAAAACTGGTTAAAAAGCCTTCTCTTCCTCCCCTTATATGTTACCTTCCAATTATTTTGGGAATACAACTCCCCAATTTCCAGCCAGAAACTCCTTCTAATCAGAATGGGGGAAACAGAGTTAACATTGATTTATAGATTGGTTTGTTTGTGTATGTCTATGTGTAAAAAAGTACGTACATTTTAATCTCAATACCCATTAACATAAAAGATATTACTTCTCCGTCTTAATCCCTATCTCTGTCTTTATCTACATATTTGATGGAATTAGGTTCTTCATGTATCTTTGTTTGTTTGTTCTTCTTGGGAGTACTTATATTGGTTTTTCGCATTATTACCGTGAGGGTTGACCCAGGGTTTGGAGTCTGAACAGGACTGCTTTGAATTGTTTATGAAATATCAGCAAAATGAGGGCTGGGTTATGAATGGGGGATATTACATATAGAGGAGATGACCATAGGGGATTCAGAAGCTCATAATAATTTAAAGTAGCTAAAAAGGATTAATATAGAATTAATATATGTTTAATATATGTTATGAACTTGTTACTGGTTACAATTTACCAGGAAATACCTTCAACTTTTCAGAACAAAATTTATATTGAGATTTTGATAATATAAAATATATTTAAATTTAATTGAGTAAAATGTATTAAAAGGCATAGGAAATTAATTCTATAATCAGTTGACATTGATATAAATTATGAATTTGAATTAAATTCTCAAATATTTATGAATGAAAGAAACTATAGATCGTATCTACTTGGGAAAATTATAGATTTATTTAACATTTTATCAACTTGCACTTTAAATAAATTGCAGATCCACATTATTGATATGGTTAAGTCAAGACTAACCAGAATTGGGTTTTTTTAAAATGTAAGACATGATAAATATGTTTTCTTTCTTTTAATTGATTTTCTATCTTTGAAAAAAATGTATAATTCATATTATTCCAATGGATCATCTGTTTAGTTCTATATTTTATTTCCTGTTACAACAGTGAGCCTCAAGAAGGAGAAAAAATAAATACACCTTATTCTGGCCAAATGGATAACATAAGAGAGATTTTAACAAAGAATCTGTATCAGATACGGCAAAGAGTAAGTAAACAACAAGATATTAGAATAACATCTTGGTATGGCTATATCTACTTTCTCAGAAGGCTATTTTTTCATTTTCCAGTAAAAACATTAACATGTCAACTTAAAATGTATATGCAGAAATAATTTCTATTACAATCAATGGAATTTATCTCCAAACAAATGTATTTAGGTTTATTAAATAAGAAAGGTGATGAATTGCTATGCAACAAAGAGAAATAATTATGTTTTTGCAAAAAGACTTAAGAAAAGTTTGAAAAAGACAGTTTTCAAATATGTGTCTCTTGTTATTAAAATTGAGTATACAATGCCTGGAACATAAACACAGCATTACATGTTGGATCAGATATTTTGAAAGCTACAATGAGAGGATGAACATGCAGGCTACTCTTTATATGTGTATAGTTAGCTGTAATCATATGCCACATTTTCCCATGCCTACCCCAGTGATTTCTGCTGGAATGAAAATGACATGAGCCTTGTTCATCTTACATTTAACATACAGTAAAGAAAAACATAGATTTGTCATTGACAGTGGCAATAGAAACATACCAATTTTTATTTTGTTTGCTAGGAAGGACAGATACCTATAAAGAACAACAAAATAGCTGAATGTTCATTGCCAATGAACAATGAAAGAGTTTTATAATCCTACGTGTGTGTGTGTGTGTGTGTGTGTGTGTGTGTGTGTGTGTATGTTTTGGTGGTGGGGAGAAGAAACTGATAATTTCCCCCTTATTCCTAGCAAAACTCCACCTAT
Organism: Protobothrops mucrosquamatus; assembly: GCF_001527695.2. Classification (NCBI taxonomy): domain Eukaryota; kingdom Metazoa; phylum Chordata; class Lepidosauria; order Squamata; family Viperidae; genus Protobothrops; species Protobothrops mucrosquamatus. Next base: position 328,967 of record NW_015386815.1, read on the forward strand.
AGGAGTATAATCTACTACAGCCCATCGGTGGCTCAAGTTATCCAAGGCTCCATGTGGTGAAGAATAGAATTAAGAGTTTGTGTGATTTTTTCACTGAAATCAGATTCAAGCATACTTCTGAATACCCAGGGAGGATTCCCAACTCAGTCAATCATACAGTCAACCAGTAGGCTGCATGTCTTGAAAGTTTCATACCCCAATTAATCTTATGAAAACGCCATATAGTCATGCAAACACTTTCATCTTTAAAATATAGTCCTATCCAAAGGATTCCTGATAATGTGTTTATGTGTCTTTTTCCAGCAGAAGCTTTAATTGCCTGAGACAGTTTGCCTGTTGGTTTCAGATGATTATTATGTATATTTCCATCCCTGGTCAGGCCACAGGTAGCATGAAAGTCTTGACCCTGTGCCTGGTGGCTGTAGAAGCTGGGATGAGGACAGAACTATCATTTTCCACTTATTACTCTGGATGGGATATTATTTCTTCTGAAGGAGTAGGCTTCTGAGAGTTGATCTCAAACCATGGCTACTGCTGATTCTATAATCAGGGAACCTTTTGCCTGGCTTTGGCTGGTGCATAATATTATTCATATTGTTCATATTATTTATTTATCATATTTATGAACTGCCCCAATTAATCAAAATCAATATAGCAAAAATAACAGCTATAATAATGTAGTAATAGTTGTACCTGAATATAACACACACACACACACACACACACACACACACACACATTTATCCGCTATCATCCACTATCATTCAGGGCCAATGGCACATTGGCAGGAAAAGCACAGCCTTACAAAATGCAGGTAGGGAGAAGCCACAGGAACTTCTACGGAAATGTATTGCTTAACGTTGGGGCTATGTCTGAGCCCTGTAATAATATATTCATACCTGTATCACATCAGAAGTAATTTTGCAATGAATTTTACATGGACATTCCTTTGAAGGCCATTTGGAAACTGCAATTGGTATAGAATGAAGCAACTTGCATGCCGGCACTTGAGTCATATTACAGTCATATTAAATTGGAATTACCCCAGTGCTGTGATGCTGCCTTTGCTCCCAATAGGCTCCCAGGTAGAACAATTTAATTCATTATTTCAAGTTTTGAAGCCTGCATACCTTGGCTCCGGGATATCTTCAACTCCATTTCTTGATCCCTTTGGTATACTTTTTCCACCAGGAGAGAATCAGGATCCTTGTCCGAGGAGGGGAGACCTAAAGTGGAACAAACCTAAGGAACATTATAACTCAGAGGTTCAAATAGCACTTACCCATGGTCTTTTAAGAAGGCTTTGAAGACATAATCTTCTGCAGAACATTTAATGGAGGGCATATTTGGTGTAGTGATTAAGGTGCTGGCCTAGAAACCGGAAGACTGTGAGTTCTAGTCCCACCTCAGGCATGAAAGCAGGTTGGATGACTTTGGTCCAATCATTCTCTCTCTCAGCCCAATTTACTTCACAGAGTTCTTGATGTGGGAAAAAACAGGAGGAAGGAAGAGAATATGTTCATTGCTTTGAATTATTTATAAAGTAATGAATGCAGAATAAAAAGCTAATCAATAAATAAAGTTTTAATAGTGACTGGGCTGATGTCATGGTTTTTACAGTTAATATAACTATGACCAACCTCTAGAATCTCTAGAACCCAAAACCAATCATAAATCCCAAGAAAACAAATCAAACAATGAGGTAGGCAGTGTTGAGAAAAAAGAAAAATTCAAACAACAACCAGGAGATACAGGAAACATATCCACGGACAGGAATAAAAGTCTTAAATGCTTATACACAAACGCTCAAAGCTTGGGGAACAAATAGGGTGAACTAGAAGCAATAGTACACGAGGGAGGGTATGACATAGTTGGCATAACAGAAACCTGGTGGGACGAAACCCATGAATGGAATGGACTGATGGATAGATACAAATTGTTCAAAAGAAACAGGTCTACAAAAAGAGGAGGGGGATTTGCACTATATGTAAGAGAACACTACATATCTGCAGAAATGCACATGATCCAAGACAAAATCTCTCCAGAATGTATATGGGTCAATATAAAAGAGAAAAAAAGTGACATTACCATAGGTGTATATTACAGGCCACCCAACCAACCAGAAGAAATAGATGAACTGTTTGCCAACCAGTTAACAAATGTATGCAGGAAGCACACCACAGTAGTAATGGGAGACTTCAACTAGCCAGATATCAACTAGGAGACAAACTCTGCAGTGAGCGGGAGATCAAAGAGATTCCTAACCAACCTAGCCAACAACTTTGTCACCCAAAAGGTGGAGGAGGGAACTAGACGTAAAGCTATACTGGACTTAATCCTTACAAATAGAGAAGATGTGATAGAGGGAATTGAATTTGCCGAAACCTTGAGTGAAAGTGACCACGCCAAACTGGAATTTAATATAATGCAAACACTAGCAATAGAAAACAATCCAACCAATGTCTTAAACTTCAAAAGAGCTGACTTTAACAAACTCAGAGAGAACCTACGAAAGATCCCATGGATGAAAAGGGGAAAACAACCCAAGAAGCGTGGAAAACCTGAAAAATGCGATCATAAAAGCCCAGACCAGCACAATACCACTGAGAAAGAAAAACAAGAAATCCAAGAAGAAACCAGCATGGCTGCACAAAGATCTCTCTAACAAACTGAATGACAAAAAGGACAAATACAAAAAATGAAAAGAGGTGCACATAACCAAGGCCGATTATCAGCAGACAGCCAGAACATGCAAAGAAAAAGTCAGGAAAGCAAAGGCTCAGAACAAACAAAGACTCGCAACAGAAATCAAGACCAATTTAAAAAAAGTATCTTCCAATATATTAACAACAAGAAAAAAGTCAAGGAAACTTTAGGCCCACTAAAGAGTGAAGATGGCAAGGAAATTACAGGCAACAGGGAGAAAGCAGAGCTGCTTAACTCATACTTAGTCTTCACACAAAAAGAAACTATAGCCCAACATACTAAAAAACCACTGCAAAAGACATACTAGAAACAAAAATTAAAATAAGTAAGAAAATGGTAAGAGAACTCCTATCCGACCTCGACGAGTATAAGACCTCTGACAGATTACATCCTAGAGTTCTGAAAGAGCTGGCAGATCAGAGCCGTTGCACCACATCTTCCATAAATCCTGAAGCACCGGGGAAGTACCTGAGGATTGAAAAAGGGCTGATGTGGTCCCGATCTTCAAGAAAGGGAAAAAAACAGAGCCAGGAAACCACAGACCATTCAATTTAACATCAATACCTGGGAAGATCCTAGAAAAGATAATAAAAAAACAGATCTGCGAACAACTAGAAGCAAACAAAGTCATAAATAGTAGCCAGCATGGGTTTGTTAAAAACATATCATGCCAAACCAATCTTATCTCATTCTTCAATAAAGTGACTAAACTAGTAGACAAGTGAAACGCAGTGGATGTAGTATACTTAGTTTTCAGTAAGGCATTTGACAAAGTAGATCACAACCTACTCCTTGGTAAGCTAAAAAAAGGTGGAATAGACAACATTACCACCAGATGGATCTGTAGCTGGATGACAAATGGTACTCAATGAGTAGTCCTCAACGGCACTACATCCACATGGAGAGAAATTAGCAGTGGGGTACCACAAAGTTACGTCTTAGGCCCAATACTCTTCAATATCTTCATTAATGACTTAGATGAGGGAATTGAAGGGGAACGTATCAAATTTGCAGATGACACCAAAGTGTCAGGAGTAGCCAACACCCCAAAAGACAAGCTCAGGATCCAAAAAGATCCTGACAAACTCGAACAATGGGCCCTATCCAACAAAATGAGTTTCAATGTGGAGAAAAGCAAAGTCTTACACTTAGCCAGGAAAAACCAAAGGCACAAATACAGATTGGGCGAGACCTGGCTTAAAAATAGTAACTGTGAGAGTGACCTTGGAGTCCTAGTGGACGATCACTTGACTATGAGCCAGCAGTGTGCAGCAGCAACAAAAAAAACTAATACAATCCTGGGTTGTATAAACAGAAGCATAGAATCAAGATCACGCGACGTACTAGTACCACTTTACACAGCCCTAGTAAGACCGCACATGGAATACTGCAGCCAATTTTGGTCACCATAGCGCAAAAAAGATGTTGAGAGTTTGGAAAAAAATCAGAGAAGAGCAACTAAGATGATCCAAGGCCTGGAAGCTAAAACATATGAAGAAGGGCTGCGGGACTTGGGTTTGGCTAGTCTAAAGAAAAGAAGAAATAGGGGAGACATTATAGCAGTGTTCCAGTATCTGAGGGCTGCCACAAGGCAGAGGGGGTCAGGTTGTTCACCAGAGCACCAGAGGGAAGGACGAGAAACAATGGTTAGAAGCTGGTCAAGAAGAGAAGCAACCTGGAATTAAGGAGAAACTTCCTGACAGTGAGGACAATCAACCAGTGGAACAGCTTACCCTCAGAAATCGTGGGTGCTCCATCTCTGGAAATTTTTAAGAAGAGACTAGACAATCACCTGTCTGAGATAGCATAGATTCTCCTGCTTGAGCAGGGGGCTGGACTAGAAGACCTCCAAGGTCCCTTCCAGCTCTATTCTATTCTATTCTATTCTATTCTATTCTATTCTATTCTATTCTATTCTATTCTATTCTATAGCATATTGCTTTATTATTTTATATTTTACTGACTGTGGTAAAGTGCCAAGAGTCCAATTCTGGCAATGTATAAATTTAGCATATCAATAAATATATATACAGTAAAAAATGACTCTTAGAAAGTGTGGGAATTCTATTCTCCCAATATCAGTTAGGGAACATCTATTTGTGTGGAAAACAGTTTAGAGATGTTTGCTTTTTTTATCTAGCCATAGTGACAGTGTATCTCTATGCCTCATCTTACATATCAAATAGGTTGGATTATATAAATGTCTGTAATATTATTGACATTTCTGATATTCAACATTTAAGTTATTAAAATAAATTGTGGTACTAAAGAAAACTACCAAAATAATAAATTACTTATGGAATATTACATCATTTTCAGGTGTTGCATTATGCTAATTATGCTTTATATTTTTGAGATATCTTAAAAACAAAATAAGATTCAGGAAGTCTTTCCATCAGAACCACCACTATTAATATATTTTTAAAGCATATATTTTCTTATTTGTTTGTTGCAGACTCCATCATATAATAGATACAGTCTTGCTGAAGATGCAAATGAAAAGCAGGCCAAAGAAATTTTGATTCGTCGCCGACATAGCCTAAGAGAGAGCATTAGGAAGAGCAACAGTTTATCAAGAACAGTATTTATATATTTAATATATTTTACATGGGATTTTATTACACAATGTATTTTACTATATGAATGGAGCACTTAGGTCTCTAAATGATTCTCAATAGGTTGATCCTATATCACTAAATATTGATTCTTTTTCATGATAACACATGAAACCAATGAAAGATATCAATGATAAAATCAGTCTTTTGGGGACAAATTCTGTGCATCTTCCATAGGAGATTGAGAGTGACCACTATTTTAATTTCATACTCAAATATTTATTTCTTTATAACAAGAGCCTCTAAATGTTTTTGTAAGGAGAGCTATTTCTGCTTGGTGGAAAATAGTTGAACAAGTTATTACTTAGTCAATTTAAGACTAATCTTTATCTTTATTTCAATATGGAGAATAAAAATAATTCATTCTTAATGGAAATAACACACCCCCTCTCCTCTTTTCTCCCCTACTCTGATTTGCTTTTGCAAATCATTTTACTGCCTATGGTAAAAATGATATTACAACTGCGTACATCATGAATTAAATGAATTTAAAAGAATCATGTTTAAACAACTATTGAGCATATCTAAAAAATATGAGTAGCAACAGCCACAGTCTTTGTTGCTTCGAAGTAATAAGATTTAGCTGCCTTGCTTATAAGGTATGGTCTTCAAAATCCACCCTTGTGCTGTTTGCTTGCACTTAATAATTTCAGATATAGACTCTTTGAATCCTACTGGACCAGCAGGCAGAGAAGTGAAAGTCCTGAAGAATAGACTTCTTCTGCTGAATGATTTTTTCTTTGTGAAAAAGTGGGTTAGACTGGAACTAAATAAAGTATAGATGACAAAGGAGAATCTAAATGCTTAAATCAAATTAAACCAATTATGTAGGCTCTTAAGCTTATAGCCTTAAAACTATAACCCCTAGTTGTCAGGCCCTTTGTTCTCTGATGCCAGGCTAAGACCAACCTTTTTCAAACAATAAGTCTTCCTCTGGTAGACTAACACCAAGTGACATTTCACCCATTTAATGCAGGGAAGATACCGTATATAGACGTCATTGATCATTGCTCTCACAAACAGCTTCACTTGGTGCGGTACTACTAGTTGTTTCTACTATCCTCATTTAATAATTACCTTTAAAATGTCACTTGAAATACAATTTCTTTTAAAAAAGAATTGGAGAATCCTCAGTCTTTAGAGGCTACCTCTATGGGTGACTGTCTACCTCTGCATTTCCAGCAATGTGATGTTGGGAAAGCTTTGCATGAAAGTACTTAACAGATATTACTTCAAGGAAAAGCAGAGACTGATTGTTTTAGGATCATTTAAAAGATATTAGAATGATTACACAAGTTGCTGATTTGGATTTTTGCTCTGATCTTAGTACAACAGCAGTGAGTGGTTCATTAAATAGGTTCCTTCTTTTCCTCCAATCTAAAAGGGTTGGAAGGGTTCTAAAACTAAACACATAGCAATTGTTAGAATTACATGTATACATATCTTTTTTTCTATTTTAAAATGAATAGAATGTTCCTCACACAGATTTCTGTTCAATGAGAAGCTATACTAATATTTGACTTGAATATATTTCTTTTTGCCTGAACACATTTTATGCTTCTTTTTGTAGGTGCACATGAAATCACCACGTTACTTATCACTACCTAAAAATACTAAACTTGCAGAGAAAACACGGAAAAGAAATCAATCCTCCTTTAAAGGTAATGCAGTTTTGGAATAAAAAGAAGAATGAATTATTCACCATTTTCACTGCTATTTAATATAGTTAATTATATTATAAATTGTTCTTATCCAGTTCTATACTAATTTTATGTTTTGTGTGTGTGTGTATATACACACAAATATATATATATATATATATATATATATATATATATATATATATATATATATATATATATATATATATATATATATATATATATATATATATATATATATATCTTCACTATCATTTAAAATATGTTCTTCCATGTCGATTCTAGAAAACTTTTTCCTTATTGTAAGTTTTAATTTTATCTATGACACTATATAAAACAAAGATTTATTTAGGCATAATAGAAGAGGTGAAAAATGTCATATACAGTCTTCCATTTTGACCATAGCTATCTATAGAAATATGGGATCGTTGCATACATGCGCATATATCCCTATGTTTTTCTTCCTCATTTATAGAACACAGAACTCAACTAGTTGCTCCTTTTTATTTGGCCAATGAAAACCCATGTCAAGAATAAAGTAATAAGTAAAATAAAACTGTGGTCTTGATATATTTATTTACCACAGGGTAACTCTGGGTGGCTTACAATATTAAAAGGATAAAACTATACAAAAGATATATACAATACAAATAAAATACCATAAAAATATGAATACTCAACCCTAACTAAAAGATGAGGAGGGAGGGAGTAGGATGAGCAGGGACAATATGGGATTTGTTATTAATCTATCAACCACCTCCAATGTGAAGCCTCCCATTGCAGCCCCCAGTCAGCTGTCAAAGCCAGGTCTTTAAGCTGAAGATCAAAAGGGTGGGACTGATCTTACTTGGGCAAGGGGTGTGTCAGGCTGCTCCAAAGGGCAGGTGTGATGGCATAGAAGGCTCTTCTCCTGGACTCCACCAGCCAGAATATCCTGGCTAACGGAGCCAGCAGCATGTCTTCTCTGCCGGCATGAGTGGGGCAGACCAATCCCATTGGCATGAGATATTCTCTCAAGTAACCTGGACCCATGCCATGGAAGGCTTTAAAGGTGATTACCAACACACAGAAGTGTGTAAAACAATAAAAAACCTACTATATAGTTCTCATTCCAACCTTAGCAAAAATGTTGGAATTGAAATGTCCCTGATACAGTTTTATAGTTGTAAAATGGTAGATGAAGTACCTCTGATAAATGGAATGATCTGTTCCAGTGTTGGAACATCTCTGGCAAGGGTGTTCTGAGAATGGGATTGGACATTTGGAATCAGAATATTTCAGTATCAAAAGATGTACAAACTACATTGCAGATATTCCCTGGAATGTATAGAAGAGATGCTAGACTATTGAGAATTATGCAAGCAACGCACAACTGCTTGGGATTAAGCCTGTTAGTTCAGTTGATTCCACGTGCTTCTTCCTATTCTAAAGAACCGCAAAGGATTTCTGGCTTCTCTATGTCACATGTCTATGTTCTCTGTCATGTATTTGTCTGTCATGTATTATTTGTTCCTGGTTGTGTTGATACTCAGAGTCTATTATTTGTCTATGCCTTCCTTTGACTGTTGCCAGATTGAGGAAACTCCAGGATTTTTCTTAACAGTTTGCCTTTTCAGGGATACAGCATATGTAACAGGTTGTAGATAATAGTAGTAAACTTTTCATATGGTAAATACTGCCAAATGATGTCACAAGTATTAAAAGAATTAAACATTTAAAATGTTTTTTTAAAAAAAAACACATTAAAGTTTTAAAAAGACGGGGACGTTTATTTTGCATTTCAGCTAATTAGGTTACCAGACTATAATTCAGCAGTATTTTATGTAGGAACCTATTTCTTAATTTATATAATTTTAACACACTTGCTTTGGAAGAGGCAATATAGATTTTGGAGTTTTATGGCTGTTTTTAATTCTTGTCTCTTCCTTTGTAAAAATAAAATATGTACCCTAGGATGGACAGTATTTACATTTCTGATTCTCTGCTTGTGCAATTAATTTGGCCAACTATTTGTTTCTCTCCTTTCAGTGTTTTTGTGTAATATATATGTGGATTGTATTTTCTTCTCCCTCTTCTGTCTTACCTAACAGATATTTCATCAAGTTATGTAGTTTGAATCCATCATGTTGTGCATGTGAGTTCATATTGTTTATAATAAAATGTGCAGTCAGGTATTCTAATAATTGATTACTGTGTTCGTACTCATTTCATACTACATAATCTTAATATTACTTCATCAATGTCTGGGCCTACCACAGGGGTAGTGACAGACTATAAAGATTTGTGTCAATTAAGTGCATGTGCATTTTTACACCATACCTGTATGTTTAAGGACATGTGCAATTAAATGTACTGTATAGCACAATTTCAGCATGATTGCAATGCTTTTTATTTTCTGTCTGTAAGAAGAGGGAGAAAATTTTGCTAGAATTTAGTAGGTTAAGATGGACTCATGTGAGAGCATTTGGCTAAATTGAGGAAATCCTGGATGTGACTATGATGGCATTATCACTGCCTATTATTATACACACTCATGTTTAGTCCTGTTGTTGATTATTGTCCCATTAAAACAAGAATCATGCAAAACCTATTTGGCCAGAAATGAGTAGAAGATTTATTGAGATTTTGTTGTAATACCTTTAATTCTGTAAAAGAAACTATTGTAGTTTTCTTGAATTACCATAACCTGAGCTAATTTAGGGATGTCCAAAGATTTGAACAAGCCCTTCCTATGATTGGACTGGAAATTATGTCATGAACTGTTTTTTAAAAGGGTATTGCTTCCAATATTGTTATTCAAACAGCAATAAAAAGGATGAATTTGGCAATGTTGGGTTGTGTTTAAGTACAACTGTCTCTTATCTTGATGAAACTATGACGTGAGAATGTGTAACTTTTATCTAGTAATCTAGATAAATCTAGTAAGAACGACTTTGTTCATTATAATTTTATGTAGTAAAAGTACCAGCTCTTAGATAACATAAACAGCTTTGCTTTAAATTAGTAAAGATAATACTGATGATGTTAATTATGCAAATGAGGTGAAACATGGCTCATATTCCATAGCTAATTTATGCTTTAAGGTCATTCACAGAATTACTTTTCCCTGTTATTTTTCTGTATCGGGTCTATTTATGGCCTAATGGGATTAAAGTTGGTACTAACCTTTCTTTTCACAGACTCTCTGCTTTGGAAAATCTAATTTGAAATAAATATGCAAAATTGACACTGAACTAGAGCGTGCCTGGAATTTTAAATAGATTACAGGTTAAGTGCGTCTATGTTTACAGGAATATATTAGCGTTATTATACACATTATGTAAGAAAGGAAATGTGGATATCTGGCAATCGGCCATCCATTGTATACCATTCTACAGAAAGATTTACATATTTATTTTTGTTTATTTTTATTAATCTAAGTTATATAACCACCCATCTCATTAGAAGTGAGCAATTAAATATGCTCCCTCTCGGTGTACCAACCAATGCACATTGCTCTTCTCCTTATGTGATTATATTTATTAGCAAAATAATACCCAGTGAAGACTATGGTTCCAATTGACTTAACGTATTTAACATTCTTGAGAATTTTATGTTTTTGTGCCATAACCTTATATTACAACAATATATTTTTATGTTTTGTATCTACATATCTATATCTATCTATCTATCTATCTATCTATCTATCTATCTATCTATCTATCTATCTATCTATCTATCTATCTATCTATCTATCTATCTATCTATCTATCATCTATCTATATTTTAAATTTGCAGTAAGTGACAGCAGTGATTCTGAATCTGACCATACCATGGTGCTGAATTTCAAATCCCAAGCGGGAAAAATTTTGAGAGATCAAAGACTTCATCAGCAACAATGCAGAATTGAGTGGAAGAATGAAACAGACAAAGACAATGGTGGTACAGCGAGCTACCCTCAAGGAACAACAAGAGGTTTCCGGCAACCACTGTTGCCAAGACCAGCATTTGGCACAGTGAATGAAGAATCAGCTGAAGATGACAGATCAGTCAAGCCCCTGCCACCACCTCGATTAGCCCGACAGGCATCAAAAGCTGAAAGGCCAAGAGATAAATCTGAGAATAACCGTAGCAATAATTACTAAACAGATGCTAACACTCAGCAGTACATATAGTAGACTAGCATGATGTAAATGGCAGTAGGGCAATTGGATTCATTCAAAATTTGGCCATAGACTTGTGGGGGATGGGTAGGAAGGAAAGAAAATCTAAACAGAAATCAAGTAGGAAGAAATTCTTAGCTGCTCTGGGACCAAATAATGTAAATTATACAATGAAGATAACTTTGATCAATTATATATTGTATGCCTGACATGTGATTTACTTATCTTCAAGGGAAAGGCTACCATATCTGAACTGTAGAAATCCAGACCATCACTAGAGGGTAGCCCTAAACAAAGCCAGATTTTAATTAGGAATTGCACTAAAAATTTCCTGTCCTATTAAAAGATATCCAATGTGCCAACGCACAGTAAGGAGCTACTTTAAAGAAGATTCTGTAAGAACAAACAGGATTATCTTGATTTGGAGATACAATCCTGTACATGTACTCTGTAGGTTCAAAGGAGCTTACTTTTAGGTAAACAGGAATTTTGCACATTATTAAAACTGCATACTTGAACCACAAAGCCAACTATAGCAGTTGTCAACTATTTTCTTGGTAATCTTTCACTCCTTACATTCACTCCTCTGCTTTGTTATTTCTTATGAATCACATATCTGTGCACGGATATTCATAGGTTATATGAAGGCTCCGTCCCTATTGTATGTTCATATGCAACATGACCTGTACAAATGGGGTAGGGGACGTGGATTACAATAGCACAATGCTGCTTTCATCATTCTGCTCCTCTTGCCCCCACCACATATATTCAGAAGGTATAATCCTCAGTAAACCATTGTGTACTGTTTCTGTCTATATTATTTGTTAATAATAATGCATAGATTATTCTGTTCATCAACTCAGGTAATATTCAGACTGCCTTCAAAGTCCAAATTCTAATATTCTGTAGAAATGTAAATAGGACAACTTTTGTTTCAATCATCATGCTTTTACTACATTACGTTAATGGTCTTAAAGTTTATTTATTTATTTAAACACATTGAAGTTATTTTAAAATTATATGTATCCCTAGATACAGATTTTTTTTAAAAAAAGCAGCAATATAATTAAAAAAATCTTTGCTTTAAGACAAACAGGAGTGACTTTAAAAGCCCTGCTGCAATGCTCTCTTAAAATGCACAATTAGTAATGATCTCTTTTCTTTGAAAAGTTTGCCATTTAAAGAAAAAAAATAAAATGCACTTATCATACATACATTCATTTAATCACAAATCAGAAGTGTTTTTTCCGAACAGTTATTGGTCTTGATGCGCTCTTGATAGTACGCTAGAAATATAGACTTAAATTAATCAGAATTTGCTATACAAATGAAATTGTCCTACGGATAGTAAAAAGAAATGCAATGGGGCTTCAAAATATGAGATGGTGATAAATTATACTTTTGACTTAGGTGGCCCAAGCACAATAATAATATTGTGGTGTGTTGTTGTTTGATGCTATTGCTTTGAGCTGAAATTCAGTTTAACATTAAATGGCTGAAAAAAAGTCTTTAGTGCCATCTATTGGTAAATTCACAAATAACTTTCTTTGGTCTTTTAGAATAGAAAATTATGCTCTTGTTCAACATAAATTACATTGTTTTAAATATATCAGCAATCAGCTGATGAGATTATTTTTTAATGCAGAGCATGTATTACCTTCACTGGAGAAGAATCTGATAACATTTTGACAACATAAAAGTTACTTGGACTTTTGGATGGACATAGATAAGATGTGATGGTAACAAATGTTCTTTATCAATATATATTAGGAAACAGGATAAAGTAACATTTCTAGAATTACCAAACTGACAATGTGAGAATATTCAAACCTAATTAGTTTCTTCAATTTGGTACAATATTAACACTTTGACATTTCAACCAGTATATGGTTAAATAGCACATTACACAGGAACACAGCATACTTCAACCCTGTTGAAATTGCAATTAAAGCCATTCTAGAATGGTTTGGAATTTCGGTGTACTGTACATCAAGACAGTATACTTTAAGCCATCTTTCCTGCTCCTGTAATTTTAATTCATATTTGCATTGCAGGCTGTCATTGTCATATGACAATATTTGCTCATTATAACCATTTTCACTCAGCCGTACAGGTCTCATATTATTTTGCCCACATCTATAATTTTCATGTTTTATGGTCATTTGTAGTGCTGCAAGAAATAATTCTGCCACATTACTACAATCCTTGCTGATTGATGCAATTTAAGGAAAATTTGGGATGCTAGAAAATGAATCAGTAACAGGAATTAAGGTTGATATAATTTTCATGGTTAAACAATAACCAAACTGGATGACCAATTCTGCACAGGTCAGCTATTGATACTTACTTTATAAAAGGTTATTCCATTCTTTAGAAATGTACCTGGAATGGGTCAAATTAACTCTCCCACTCCAGATAGGAATGACTAACCACAAAGCACTGTGAAAGTTCACAAAAGTCAATTCTATCAATAGCACTGACATCAGATATCCCCATATTTGAAATGACTCTATTGAATATGAAACATAAACAGAAAAATCCTTTTCCCATTTATATATTTGCAAGTATGGACCCTGATAATGAAAAACTTGTAGACTGAAATTATTTTTCTACATTCAGATGAAGCCGAAGTTCCTGAACACCTTTTCTGTATTCTTTGTAAAAAAGCTATATAAATAATAATAATAATAATAATAATAATAATAATAATAATAATAATAATAATAATAATAATAATAATGATGTTGAAGCCTTAAAATGTAAGTTTCCTGTTGGTGCTCATGTCTGCCCTTCCTATTTCTCTCCATCAAGATAAAAATTTGGGGATGTTGTAAGATACAGAGTTTTGTGGTAGCATGTTTCACAGGTAACCATGAAATTAGTTTTATAGAGGAAAAAGTATTGTGTGTGAATATTTGTAAGAATTCATGGAACAGAAAATGTCATGGAACAGAAAATGTCATTATCACTGAATGTAATCTTCATTGACCACTAAAAGAAGTATTTTTATTGTATTTCATTATATTTATTTGTATCCTGCCTTTATTATTTTTAGAAAGAACTTAAGGCAGTGAACATATTGGACACATCTTCCTCCTCCTATTTCCCCCCGCAACAATAACCTGATAAAAGAAGTGACTAAGTCAGTTGACTTTCAAGGCTAGGGCAGAACTAGAACTCACGGACTCCTGCTTTCTCGCTTGGTGCCTTAACCAGTAGACCAACTATTTCCAAAATTTTAATTGCAGTACACATGCATGCAGTGCATACATACACCCTTCAATATTCCAATGAATACACCAACACATTCACTATGCCTCTCATATCTTTCTATTGCTGCAAACCATTCTTATTTTTATCACAATCATATACTGTTTTGTATATTGCACATTTTTTTATCTTTTTGTGAGGCTGTCATTAGCTCAACCAAATTATAACTTTATCAGACTTTGCTTTCTTCTTGATCATTCAGTTTTCCTTCCCAGTTTTTTCAGCTGTCGGCTATTATGACCAAATCATCTCAAAGTATTTCATCCATAGTGATCTTACTAGTCATTTATGCACTGCTAACTGTATCTCCTGTTTTACCACATGCAATTCTTAGCACCCCATTTCTACTGCATGCTACTTACTCTGATATTTAATACGTAGATGATTCTCATTCCCATACAAGCGTTTTTGTTTAACAAACATTTTTTCTTCACAAGAGACCACATACTACCTACTACCTTTCTAGCAGCATTAGCACATACTAAAATTTTTCTATCCGTTTTCCTGTTTTCATAAATATTTCATCAAGGCATATAGATTTACTAATTTTAGTTTTCATATTTACTTATAACTTGCTATTCACTCAACTTTCCTGGTCAAGCACTGCTACCATGGTACCCAATACCTTATTTTTCAGCTCAGTACTCCAGATTGCATCATAATCTAACAATTGCTACAAATCATTTGTGTCCTCAATTAACATATTATTAGCATATAAAACTACCTGCACACTGACATTTCCAACAAACACAATTCTATCAACTCAAGCATATGTTATATATTTGTCCATATCAGGTGACTAAAAAGACATTACACATCCTTGAATTACTCCATTTTCAATGTTGAACCATTAATTAAGCATTCAATTTATCCTCATGCAAGCTTTTCTATGATACACCACTCACACTGCATTCAGCTTTTTCATGCCTAAGGCGGGACTAGTACTCAGTCTCTTGGTTTCTAGCCTTGCCCCTTAACCACTACACCAAACTGGCTGTATTTTAAGTTTTAAAATAGAATTTTAAAGTTCTATTTTAAAATAGAAGTATTTTAAAATTTTTAAAATTAAAATGTTAAAAATAAAGTTTACTTTTACTATTTTTTTCATTGCTTAGGGCAGTGATGGCGAACCTTTTAGAGATACCCACTTATGTATCGCCGGGTGCCGGGTAGGCGTGGCCCATTGGGTGGGCGTGGCTTCGGTGGTAACGGCAGACTGGGTAGGACTAAAAAGTTCAATCAATCAATTCCAACTTTGCAAGATCTTTTTTTTTTCCACGAGAAGTTGAAATTGATTGATTGAACCTTTTGGGTTTTTTTGTACACGGCGGCGGAGACCTAAAGCAAAAAGGTTTTATAAAACCCAGCTGAAGGTCTAGGACTGGGGCGACGGTGCGCGTGCCCACAGAGAGGGCTCTGTGTGCCACCTGTGGCACATGTGCCATAGGTTCGTCACCAGAGGCCTAGGGCAACAATAAGCATTCTTCCCATTGTTATTTATATACGGTATCTTTAGCAATACATTAAGGCAACTCTATAGCCACTCCATAAGCAAAATACATCTCTATTCTAACCTTTTCCTGTTACACTATTTACCCCTCAGCCTTACCCATTCTTTAACCCCCACAATATTCACAACACTGTAAAGATACTGGTTGTCACTTTTAAAATTCTATGTGGCATCAGGCCACATTACCTAGCCCCAATGGCTCTGTCCATGAGATTTGGAAGAATGGGCATGCTGCCAGTCCCATTGATGAAGCAGTATTTCCTGATGGGCTCCAGGAAGCTGCCAATAATGAGGATGGTACTGGCTAATTTTAGCACATTTGAACAGTATGCCATAAACACAATTGCTTATTTTTATTTGAGCATATTCATGCTATTCTATGCAAACATCTAGTTCTCCAATCTAGAGGCAATATTATAAGCCAACATACTGTTGTCTACATCCCAAACCCTCAAAGATACAATATATCGAAACAAAGTGAGAACAGGACAGCAATATAGCCTGCTAGAATAAAACTTCTTCAAAATGTTTAGTCAAGACAGTAAAACTTTTGCTGCTTTATTTCAAGAGCAATATAGTGTTCTGTTTGATGAAAATGATATAATCCTCTTGAAATGGGAATGCAACATATACCAAACAACGAATATACATTTATATATCACATGGGACAGCAACTGAACAAATGACATATAGATCATCTTGGTTTACTTTTTCCTTTTATTTTCCATTACCAATATTGAAGTGCAATTTTGAAACCAAACCTTTGTAGAATCAATTCAAAACCATCTCAAATAGTACCATAGCACAAAATCCCTGAGTACAACTTCTTAGAGGCTTTCAAGTACTCCAAAAGTATGTTGAATATTTTTCAAATACTTTTGTTACATAATATTAAGTAACCAACTCAAGATTTCTGGATTGAATTTCACAAGAAAGTTTGTTGAGTATTATTTGGGTTATGAGCAAATCAACTTTGACATTGGATGTTGAGTTTACTGGAATTCTGGGAATAAAAGTCTATACATTTTAAAATGTGAAAAACAGAGTTGAAGAGTGTTCAATACAAAAGTTGAAAAACATTAATAAGAGTAAGGCTGATGATAGAAATAATCAGAATTTCATGGTAAGAACATAATGTATATTTCCTTCTTTCTTATTTTCTTTTAATCAGCTAGATAAATCTACAAATACTGTTAATGTGAAATACTTTGAATGTGAAATCAATTCTCTTTAGAAACATTTCCTTTTGCAAAATCATACTCCTCTCCTCCAAATATTAAAACAGAGTTGTATTATTCTGACCTATCACACTGGATGAAAGCTGTGCCTTTCTCCAGCTGCAAAGAAATATATTAGTCTTCATATGGAAGGCTCTAGCATGAAGTTGGTAAGTTATGTTCAGCAGTGAGCACTTTTACAAGGCTTTGTCAATGTCAAATTTGTATTAAATAAATAGCAGCTTGTATTCAAACTGTGAGGAGCTTGATTAAACAAATGTTTCAATTGAAGCAGCTGATCTTTGATATGAAGAAGAAAGAGACTATGGAAACAGAACTGTGACTACTTAAATATGTACTTTTAAAAGGAGCTCGATTCACCTGGTGAAATCTTGATAACTGAATGATCAAAAATAGTTTTCAGTTCCAATACTCATTTTAGAAGAATTTGAACAAATCTGTTTCTGACTGAGAAATGAATGCTATTTTTAAATACAAAGTCATCCTTTGGGGGTTAAACTCAACAACCAACTTGCCATTAAGCAAATTAACATCTCTTCAAAGCCTTTATGCAGTGAGAGTGAATATCTGCTGGAATGGCAGTTGTTCTTCCATTTTCTTCACTGATGTTCAAAGCAACATTTAATAAAGGTTTGAAAAATGGTATTACGTGCCATCAAAAAATCCCTGGTCCAAATTCTACATAAACACGAGGAAGCTGAAAACATGGGTTCCTCTTTTTCTTTAAAGGATTTCAGTTTGATTTAAAATGTTATCGCTCTGTTTTATAATTTTCTATTTTCCCTACATTGAAGAACATTCCTTTGAGAGTTTTTCTGGTTTTTTTTAAGGAAATCACTGTAAATAAGTCATTACATACTTTTAAATTTCATGGTCCTTCTGACAGAATATCGTGACTTATTAAAGACCATGATAAGAATTGCTGAAATCCCCAACAGACTTCCAAGAATTGGTGGGCCACGTGGACTGTATTCCTGCACAACACCTGAGAGAAGAGGGGAAATTATGCGACCCACAGCTGAAACAGACTGACCAACACCAATAAGCATACCACTGGCCTGATCCCCACCCAGGATTAATTCAAGTTCTGTAATACATGTACGTCCCACAGTGGTTGAAAATGCTAAAAATGTACAAGACAAAATGAGTGTCCAAAGACTTTCTGATACAGAATACAGAAACATAAACAGGCAGGTAAGAAGTGTAGAGTGCAATAACATAGCAAAAGTATTGTGCCTATAATATTTAGTGATAGGTCCAAGGAGAAAGCCAGCAGCTACTCCAAGTGTGCTACTATAGCTAATTAGGTAGCCAGTGAGTTTGGGCTTCATTTCAAACCTTTCTTCAAGGCCCAAGACAAAATTGCTATGATAGAGCATAACCGCAACAGACATCAGGAGCCGTACCAAAAAAATATCCCACAGATTAGAATTTGCAACACTGCCCAACCTCTTCAGCACAGACATAACTTCAATGCAAGAGGAGTTCCTACGATGAACAGATGACATAGCTTTGTAAGCTGAAGTTGTAGTCTGATGGCTGTGCTTTACTTCTTCTGAAATAATACTTCTGGCTTTGTTAATCATGGTCCATTCATGACTGTGCATCTTTTTTCCATATCGTAGCAACATCCAAAAAACAACTGCAAAAGAATTTGACCAAGGAGTTATACACCATGACACTCTATTACACGTTTTCTTGACATAATCTGATGGTCATTGCACAATCACTTTATACGGCTGCACATTAGGTACTGCCGATTGTTAAAATGTTATTAATGCAATGGCACAGCTTTGAACTAAGCAGTTCTTCTCTCAAGACAGTCAAATAGTTTTCATGCATAGACACATATCTGCAGCAAAATTTAATCTTATTTATTTATCTGATTAATATACTGCCCTTATTTTTTACAATTGGAGGAGGGAGCATGTAATTGGTAGGTTACTTGCAATTGCAATTTCATATTGTTGCAATTATGAAACAATATAAAAGATAAAGATAAATCAGGGGAAGAAGTGTGTTCCCAGAAATATAATTCTTGCCCAACTGGTAATTCAGGTATAAAATATCAGCATAAATCAAATCACATACCAGCATTCAAGACAAAGATGGAAGCACAGATGAATGCAGTCAGGTAAAAGCCACCTTCCATCTCTGTAAGATAGCCTCCAACAACTGGTCCCAAAATGAAACCAAAATTCGAAATAGCATTGAAATATCCAATTACTAAGAGGCGCTCCTTCTTAGGAACCATGTCAGAAATGAGTACTTTGGAAACGGAATGTGTATGTTTGAAAATACCTAAAATTAACAAAAAAGATAAGTAGAGAAGCAAAATTTGAATAATTCAAGTTGTTAAGTGAATCACTGCAGTTGTTAAGTTAGTAACATGGTTGCCCAAATTTTGGTGCCCAAATTTTAATCATGTGAACATGAGGATGCTGTAATGGCCATAAGTGTAAAAAATGGTCATAAGTCACTTTTTCCCATGCTGTTATAACTTCAAATGGTCACTAAACGAAATGGTTGTAAGCTAAGGACTACCTGTTTTGTAAATAAAAGCAAAATGGAGAACAAAATGATGCTAATTAAAAATTCAATCAAATGTTTGTCAGCTGCAAATCAAATAATTTTTATTAAATATTTTTATGAAAAATAGTATGGCATTAATTTGCAGCAAATTAGTCATACGTTTATTTTTTGATCATGCTAGTGGTAAGTGTGCACAGTTCTCGTAACTGAAAAAATCAGTAGTGAAAGGACTAGCTAATCTTATATCCTGTTAACTATCTACAAGCAAGACAGGAACAAATAGCATTATCCTACTTATCTAGCAAAGCAACAAGCTGTACATCATAATTATATATCTGATGCTAGCAGAACCTGTAGTACTAATCATAAATAGTCTTATTCTTGGACTTCTGAGTAATCTGAACCAAGATATCTCCAGAAGAGCAGAGACTTGTCAACAAAGACTCAATGACTGGTGATAAGACTGGTTTAACAGATCCTTTCCAGATAAAAAGAAGATAAGAGAACACCTGCATATGCTGCAGAGGATTGCTCCTCAAGGGGAGGCTTCAGGACAGTGATTGATTTGCGGGTCTGAGTGCTGGGAGATGAAAGCCATCAAACTCTTAACTGTGACAGAGTGTTTAAAGACACTGGTTTTGTCAACCTCACTTTTTATACACATTTGGATTCATAATTATTTAAAAAGACATTTTCAACCAACAAGTTATTAAAGAACCCAATAGTTAAACTGACAGCAATAATTATTTGCTAATGCATTGTTCAAAGAAGAACCTAACGGGGAAACAAAAGATGAAATAGAGAAAATAGAAAAATAGAGAAGAAATATTCTGTTGACTAGCACTTTGTAGAATGGCCACAAAGACCTTGGAAAAGATATTCTGTTTACACCTACAAAGATCAGAATCGTGCAAACCATCTTATTTCCTATGACATTCTACAAAAGCGAAAATTGGATTGAAGGAGAAAAGGAGCAGTATTAATGCTTATGAACTTTGGTGTTGGGAGTTTCTTGAGAATACTACAGACAGCCAAGAAAACAAACAAATGAATCAGTTAACAAATAATCACACTCAAATTATCTTACTTCAGACATATCATGTAAAGATCTAGCTGTCTAGAGAAGGTGGAAGAAAAGGACAATTAAAGCAAGAATAGTTCCCATATGTGCCATATTTATTTATTTATTTATTATTTGGATTTATATCCCGCCCTTCTCCTCGTAGGACTCAGGGCAAATATAAACATTAACAATTGGTTTCTAAGAGGATATAAGTATTTATAAATACTGCAAATTGATCAAATTATAAAGAAGGGAAATTATAAAGAAGGGAAATTAGAAACCAAATACCTATCTATATTTTCAAGCAACTTGTATTTTTTCCTTCTGCACTGTTTTTCTCTTTTTTAATATGTGTAGACAACAAAAATAATACATTGGAAAGTTTAGTATTAAACATTAAACTTAAGGCATAAATATTACTATATTACAAAATTACTTAATGCATTTTGCAATTGCCTGTCAATGCTACATTCAGCTCTACAGGTAAATTTAAACAATTATAAGCTCATTAACATCTCAGAAACCTTAGTCAGTATTAATTTTTTTTCTTATATTTAAACATTTAAGTAATCCAAATCATCATAGTGCTAGTTAATGCTAGTTAATAATGTATAAATACTACTGCACCTAATTAATTTAATGCATTGCTTGCATCTTATAATACAATAAAACAATATTAAAGAAAGTAAGAAGAATGATGATTAGCAGCAACGCAGATGGACTTAGTTACTCTGATGATGGATTCACTGTTAGAAGACCTGAACAACCAGGTAAGATTTTCTCCACAATTATTTGTTGCTCTCTATGTAGTTGCTAAGATAGATATTGACTTGATAGC
Source organism: Protobothrops mucrosquamatus (assembly GCF_001527695.2). Lineage (NCBI taxonomy): Eukaryota > Metazoa > Chordata > Lepidosauria > Squamata > Viperidae > Protobothrops > Protobothrops mucrosquamatus. The sequence goes on from NW_015386815.1 coordinate 350,542, forward strand.
ATATAATCAATCAATCAATCAATTTATAATTACAGTTGCTCTGAATTAAAATGGCAATCTGATACTTCCTCCCCTTTATCTAATGAATTAAACTTGGATATGAATAGAGAAATACAAACTTACCCACAAAGGTCCGAGCAATGGCAAATAAAAAGACATTGGTGGATATACTAAGCACAAAATAACCTATTGCACTGAAGAGAATGCATACAAGTAGGCAATGAGGTCTTCCAACTAGATCACTCCAAGATCCCTGGGTAAGAAAACATAAATGTTTTGAGATCATCATATCTGTTTATTAATCATGTATAGATTGTATTCAAATTTAGATGTGGGAAGAAGATCCAATGAGATAAATAATAAGCTCCTTATAATTTAAAATCCTCTGGCTTGTCTAATACTTGTCTACTAATTTATTTATTCCTATCTTTACCCATATTTTCCCAATAACTTACGGTACATCTAAACATGTGATATCTATCATTTGTAAATTTCTAACACATTTACTAATATTATATTTATTAATTTTTTATCCTGCTCTTCTTCATAAAGCTCAAGGATTTCAATAACAATAATAATAATAATAAAAAAGTTGGAAGGGACCTTGGAGGTCATCTAGTCCAACCCCTTGCTCAGGCAGGAAACCCTATACCATTTCAGACAAATGGCTGTCCAGTCTCTTCTTAAAAACTTCCAGTGTTGGAGCATTCACTGCTTCTGGAGGCAGGTTGTTTCACTGGTTAATAGTTCTGTCAGGAAGTTTCTCCTTAGTTCTAGGTTGCTTCTCTCCTTGATTAGTTTCCATCCATTGCTTCTTGTCCTGCCTTCAGGCGCTTTGGAAAATAGCTTGACTCCCTCTTCTTTGTGGCAGCCCTGAGATATTGGAACACTGCTATCATGTACCACATCGTCTTTCTCTTCATTAAACTAGACATACCCAATTACAGCAGCCTTTCCTTATGTGCTTTAGCCCCCAGTCCCGTAATCATCTTAGTTGCTCTTCTCTGCACTCTTTCTAGAGTCTCAGCATCTTTTTTACATCGTGGTGACCAAACTGGATGCAGTATTCCAAATGTGGCCTTACGAAGGCATTAATACTTCATGTGATCTTGATTCTATCCCTCTGTTAATGCAGCCTAGCACTGTGTTGACCTTTTTGGCAGCTGCAGCACACTGCTGGCTCATATTTAAGTGATTGTCCACTAGGACTCCGAGGTCCCTCTCACAGTTACTACTATTGAGCAAGGTACCTCCTATACTATACCTGTACATTTGGTTTTTCTTGCCTAAATGTAGAACCTTACTTTTTTCACCATTAAATTTCATTTTGTTAGATAGTGCCCAGTGTTCAAGTCTGTCCAGATACTCCTGTATCTTAAGCTTGTCTTCTGGAGTGTTGGCTATTCCTGCCAGCTTGGTTTCGTCAGCAAATTTGATGAGTTCCCCATCTATCCCCTCGTCCAAATCGTTGATGAAGATGTTGAAGGGCACTGGGTCCAGAACAGAGCCCTGGGGCACACCACTACACACTTCCCTCCATGTAGATGCGGTTCCATTGAGGACCACATGCTGAGTACGGCCGATCAGCCATCTGGTGATGATGCTGTCTAACCCACATTTTTCTATCTTATCAAATAGTAGGTTGTGATCTATTTTATCAAATGCCTTATTGAAGTCCAAGTAAGTTATATCCACAGCATTCCTCTGATCCACTAATTTTGTCACTTGGTCAAAGAATGCAATAAGATTTGTCTGGCATGATCTGTTTTTGACAAACCCATGTTGGCTTTTAGTAATGACTTTGTTTGCCTGTAGGTATTCGCTGATTCGTTGTTTGATTATCTTTTCCAGAATCTTCCCAGGTATTGAGGTCAGGCTGATAGGTCTGTAATTTCCTGGATCCATTTTTTTCCTTTTTTGAAGATGGGAACTACATCAGCTCTTTTCCAGTCCTCTGGTAGTTCCCCAGTGCTCCAGGATCTTTGAAAAATATAGTTCAATGGTTCTGAGATCACATCTGCTAGTTCCTTGAGAACCTTGGGGTGTAATCCATCTGGTCCTGGCGATTTGAACTTGTCTAGGCTGGACAGGTGCTCACTTACCGTTTTCTTGCCTATCTTAACTTGTGTTTCTATTCTGTTTTTTATGGCACTATTTTTGATAGGTTGGTTTGTTTTTTCCCTTTGTGTAAAGACAGATGCAAAAAACGAGTTAAATAGTTCTCCCTGTTGCTTATCACCTTCTTGCCACTTTCACCCACTAATGGACCAATCATTTCCTTCATTTTTTCTTGTTTTTTACATGTTGAAAGAAGCTTTTTTTGTTATTTTTGACTTTGGTTGCAAGCCTTAGTTCATTTTGAGCCTTAGCTTTCCTCACTTCATCTTTGCAGGCTCGGGCTATTTGCTGATATTTTGCCTTAGTTATGTGCCCCTCTTTCTAATTTTTATACTTGTCCTTTTTATCTTTCAATTTATCAGAGAGTTCTTTATGCAGCCATGCTGGTTTCTTTTGAGAGCTGTTATTTTTCCTCTTTGTTGGTATTGTGCTAGACTGGGCTGTTATTATCTCACTTTTCAAAATTTCCCAAGCTTCTTGAGTTGTTTTCCCCTTGAGGATTCTCATCCATGGAATCCTTCCCAAGCCCTCTCTAAGTTTATTGAAATTAGCTCTCTTAAAGTCCAAGACTCTAGTTTGACTGTGTTCTATTGCTTGTGTTTCCATAATGTTGAATTCCAATATTGCATCTCTTCCTTGGGACCTGTGGATTTCTCTTTATTTTACTCACCAAATATCAGCCCTGTAGGGTAGGTTGGGCTGAAAGAAATGACTGATCCAAAATCACTAAATGAATTTTCTTGCCAGAGTTAGATCTGTATGAATCTGCCCATTCCTACTCCAACATCCTAGCCATTATATCACACTGATTTTACAGATTAAATAAACAAGCAAACATAAATAGACAGACAAATAAATAAATACCTTTTTGCTTAACAAGGTAAATTACAGGTAGGTCACAGTTAGGGCAAAATTTGATTTACTGCAATGTTCAAATAGATACAAGGACCCATTTAATGAAAGTCAAAATTCTGTTACTGTGGGGTTAGCACATATATGGTTGAGGCTAGTGCATGTGCAGTTGCCATAATGAGTTTTACATGCTAACTGTTGTTTTTGCAGAATGAAAACAAATATTGAAAAATAAAAAAGAAGTGGTTCATTTTGAAGAACTGCAGGAGATAGCAGGTATGCTTTGGATATGGGGTTAACCTCTTTGACTTTTATACATTACAATGGTAACTTGGTATTCGTTGTTAATTGGTTCCTGGAGGTGCAATGAGAACCAAAAATGATAAGTACCAAACAAAATTTTCCCATAAAGAGTAATATAAATAAATATAAATAAACTTAATGCATTACCAAGCCAAAGACAATGCACATTTTAAGGCAATATGTAAAAAGATAGGATTGTATATCATTACTTTACATGAGAATAAAACTAAAAATTAATAAATTACTATATTAAATATAATAACTTTCCTTTACCTGTACTGATGAGAACCCCCCCACACACAAAAATACATAAGGTGACCACAGAAGCTAAGATAATACTTTAAGGGGATGTGCACAGGGCAAGAGCTATCATGTGACTAATGTGTCACCCTTTGTTTTGGTTGGAAAGGGTAGCGAGTCATGAGGCAACCAACAACGACAAGTTATAGCCTGTGCGTTGAGTACCAAACAAACAAGTTGGAACATAATTTTCTCATCAAAATGAATTGAGCACCAAATTTAATGAATTTCAAAGTAGTTGAGTACCAAGGTACCACTGTATTTCATTAATAAATATATACAATTATGTTTAAAATTTTTACTTTCCTATTCTGTCAGCTGGAATCAATTATGCTATTTTCCACAGAAATATCACTTCAAGTAGTGCTATTTGAATAACACGACTATTTCATGGAGTTTATTAACTGCATTAATTGAGACCTGCCTGAATAAAGAATAGATATCTAAAGAGAAGAAAACATTGCTGCAAATAACAGAAAAATCTTGATAATAGTATTTAAAGATATAGAACCAGCTACATATGGCTATGGCTAGAGAAAATGAGATTGTGCTATAGGGATGAACAATGTTTGTTTCTATAATCTTTATATTGGAGCGAAGGATACGTGTACTTTTTAAAAGCTAAGTATTGGCTAACAGAAAGGCTGGGACAAAACAATGGGATAGTCACTGTTTGCAGGAATTACATATTTAATAAAAATAAAGTTTTCTTGAATTGAATCAATTTCTTGGATAGATCCCTATAGTTTTCTTGAAAATAGTACAAAAATGTTATGGTTTTTTATTTGTCAAAGTTAAATATTCTCCTTCACCTCTCTAACTAGTAGGGATGACTTTCAGTCCAGATGGAAAAAGGCAGGGACAACTAAAATCACATTCATCAGCTTCTATCTAGGTTGTCTTCTCAGTATTCGATACGACCAAGTCAAAACTCTTATTAAACAGTATACAGCAGACACTGAGCACTAATTGGACCTCATCAGCTTCCTGACCTTTATTGCCAGTGAATCCAACAGGTACTCTTCTTCTCCCATTATATACTTAATCAGCCTCAAAGTATCCAGTCACCGGTGCGCCTTCACTCTCACACAGTGTCATGCCCTTCTCTGAGTTGTCCTTGAAGGTCAATAAAGGAAAGTTTCCTACCTGATGAGGCACTGTTGCTGTGATTCTGAACATACAGAAAGAACAGGGCATATGCTCCTCCAGTGCCTGTACTACAGAGACATTTGTGCTAGCCTCATCTCACCAATACTGTAAAAATATCCAGGATGCATAGGATTTTTAGCTTTAAAAATATTGTCTATATTTCATCTTTATTTTGATGTGTAGCCGTAATAAAGATTGGATTTGATTCAAAGTCAAAATATCTTTATAAAAGGTATTTTTGTATCTTCCAAGGTACCAGCTTTGGTATTCTCAATTGATCTCTTTTCCAAGTACTAATAGCCCAATTGTTACTTGATGTTTAAGGTCATATAAGCTTGATCAAGTGCAACCACTTGCAATATTGCCAGTGGAATAACTCTAAAACAGAAGTAAGGTTGGTTCAACCACATCTGGGGTAATTTGTCCAATAACAGCATGATAATACAGGAAGTTGGCTTGGATTTGCCTGTTTTTAAAGTGTCATTTTTTAAATCAATGCTTTCAATTTCAAAACTATAAAATATATTTAAAGTAAAATAAAGCTATACAAATATTTTTAACAGAAAGGTCTGTCTGAGAAACAAACCCAGTTTATTGCAGGGACAATTCAAAACAAGAACAGATTTTAAATACAACATTCTCTTTACAGCATCATACTATTCCAAACCTTTGAAAAAATCAGTAGTTATTTATGAATTAAGAATATAAACTTACCACTAAGGTGCTGGAAAAGAGTTGGAGTATTCCATATAAAGATCCTAGAAGAAAAAATAGTGAAATAAAAATATATAGATGATCATTCTGCAATAGATTTTCAGTAGGAAGAAAGCAAATTATTCTTGACATCACTATAATACATTTGGCCAGATACATTTCTTAAAACTATTTTTTTTTGAACAAACGCTTCAATAACCGCGTGAAAAGAAGAAAGAAGTGGCACATATAAGTCACTTGGAAAAAATAGAATACGGACCAACATCCACTGCCATTTTATTTTTTAGTGGCAGAAAACATGCCAAGCCACTGCTGAAAACTGAGAAGGGTCCACTATTGTGGAAGATTTGATTTTATGAACTTTTATGAACTTTTGTATTTAAAGACACTGGAGTTTGTACTGTTTCTGCTGGAAAAAGATAATAAGTAATGTAACCGCTAAAACTGGAGAAAACATTTAAATGATTTATCAAACATTTAAATGATTTAGTTTCTAAGTGCCTCCCAACAAAGTTGGTTGTCCATGTGTCTGTCTTCCCTGAAAGCTCAGTTATAAAAAGTAAGGAGTCCCTGCAGATTATACTCCATTAGTTATTGCCAACTACAGCAGGGCTTTTCAACCAGTGGTACGGGTACCACCTGTGGTACATTGGCACCTGGCAGGTGGTACGCGACCATCCTAGAAAAGTGGTAGTGGGGGAGGGGAATGAGCTGAACCGGTGGCAGCACCGCACAAGCCTGAGCAAGAGATGGCTGGAGCTGCAGGGCTGTCAGGGCTCAGCGGAAGCACCAGGATCAGCACCAGGCTCCAGCTGGAGCTCAGCGCTGATCCTGACGCTTCTGCTGAGCCCAGAAGAAGCGCTGATCAGCTGGAATGTTGCAGCCTCTCCAGGGTGGGTGCAGCCTACTTGTGATTTACCTTCAGATGCTTGGCAACTGATTCATATTTATGACGGTCACAGTGTCCCAGGGTCAAGTGAAGTGACCAAAACCTGCTGCAACCACCCAGCAGATGGGGGGAATAAAAACCAAACACCCCCCACCCCACTCCCGCTGCCAATCCTCAACAGAAATGCTCACAATAATGAAAACCTCAGACCGGAGGAAGAGCGTGGCCGGGCGGGCAGGCAGGTGTCTTGCTCGGCTGTGGCTTGGGGGGCACTTTTTTCAGTGCCATTGTAACTTTGAACAGTCACTAAGCGAACTGTTGTAAGTCGAGGACTATCTGTACTTTATCACTTTTTTCCTTTTTTTTTTTGGTCATCAAGTTTTTGACACCTTGCTAGGCGACTGGTGGTACTCGGATGTTGCCATATCCTAAAAGTGGTACAATGGGTGAAAAGGTTGAAAAGCCCTGAACTACAGGGGACAATGCTCATCTCGGTTTCAAGACCATTGAGCCAGCACTACCAACCTATACCATTCAGACAAATGGTTGCCCAATCTCTTCTTAAAAATGTCCAGTGTTGGAACATTCACAGCTTCTGGAGGCTAGTTGTTCCCCTGATTAATTGCTCTAAAAGTCAGGAAATTTCTACTTAGTTCTAGATTGTTACTCTCCTTGATTAGTTTCCATCCATTGCTTCTTGTCCTGCCTTCAGGTGCTTTACAGAATAGCTTGACTCCCTCTTCTTTGTGGCAACCCCTGAGATATTGGAACACTGCTATCATGTCACCCAATAATCATTCTTTTCATTAAACTAGACATAACCAATTCCAGCAACCGTTCTTTATATGTTTTAGCCTCCAGTCCCCTAATCATCTTTGTTGCTCTTTTCTGTACTCTATCAAGAATCTCAATATCTTCTTTACATTGTGGCAACCAAAGCTGAATGTAGTATTCCAAGTGTAGTCCTACCAAGGCATTACAGAGTGATATTAACACTTCAGATGATCTTGATTCTATCCCTGTTAATGCAGCCTAGGATTGTGTTAGCTATTTTGGCAGCTGTAGCACACTGCTGGCTCATATTTAAGTGATTGTCCACTAGGACTCCAAGATCCCTCTCCCAGTTACTACTATTGAGCCAGGTACCACCTATACCAGGAGTGGGCAACCTTAAACACTCATAGGGCTATTTGGACCTGTTTCCCACAGAAAACACTGGGAGCCGCAAAACCCTTTTGACATCTAAAATGAAGATAACACTGCATATATCTTTTTTTACCTTTATGCTATGTATACAAACTCTCTCTCTCTCTCTCCCCCCCCCACAGCAAACCACTTACTGGGAAAATCTAACAAATTCCAATCCTTTTTGTCTTTTAAAAGGGGGTGGCTGCCACTCACCTGTCTCAATAACTGTCTGACAGTTCCTAGGAAACAAGAAAAGTAAAAGGACCAAAATAATTTGCTTTACATGCTTTTCCTTTCCCAATCTTTTAAAAATTAAATTCAATATATTCCAGAGCAGGCCTGTCCACCTGGCTGTGGCTTTGCGGCATCCCTTAAATTTGGTTTGGAAGCTAATGAGTCTAGAGCAGCCAAATTAATGTTGAGAAGATGACAATATCCAACATAGAGTTGATAGAGCCCCTTCACATGATACACCAGGCAGGATGATTGCCTCTTGAGCTGCTTTCTAATTCTTAGAATAATGATTTCCATACACATAATTCTTGGATTGAATTTGCATCGCTAATTAAATAAAGAACTACTCAAGGCAAATAAAGACATTGCAAAAAGATGCATCCCAGGGCTCTGAAAAGATGTCTGGAAACCAAATTGATGCTTCACCATTTGGGTTGGGAAGAGACCAGCCTCTACTGCAGTTCACATGCGCTCTCTCTCTCTCTCCATCCCTCTCCCTCCCTCTCTCCCTCCCAGCAAACGACTTACTGGGAAAATCTAACAAATTCCAATCTCCCTCACGCTCATTGCGCCCCCTTCGCCAGAATCCCCCGCGTAGAGTTGGATGAGTCTTCTTGAAGAGGAGGGGCTATTGCACCCGAGTAACTAATTGGAGGAGAGGTCCAGGTGGGAAGGGGGCGGCCGGAATTGAGCCCACAGCACCTTTACATTGCATCAGCCTTATCGAGTGGGAAGGTGCCTCCACCGCTGCTTCTGGCCGCCTTCCTCGCGCTCCAGGGCATGAATGAGGCGGGCGCCTCATACATAAAAGGCGCTCCGTGGGACGAGAGCACGTGGCGGCTAGAAAGAGCTGACCTTTCCTTCGGGCCCTGATAGGGTCTCGCCAGAGGCATTTATTAAAACTGCTTGAGCACAGCTGAGAGCCAGAATGGCTTTCTGCAGCCGACGATGCTAAGCGGCTTCAAGGCTGGAGAGGAAGGTGTAAAGCAGCCTCGGCTGAAGCTCTTCCAGCTGTGGCTGCTAGCGGCTTGGGTGGCTCTGCTTCATCCAAGTTGAAGAAAGCGGAGGCCAGCAGAAAGCAGCTTTCTTCAACTCGGACGGAGCAGAGCCATCCAAGCCGCTAGCAGCTGATTTGAGTGCAGAAGACGAGAAGAAGAGCGTGAGGCCAGGTGAGAATATCGGCGATGGTGGCTGGGTGGCTGGGGAGGGGGATCATGGCAGTGGCATTGGCAGCTTCCCCCACCCAGCCCGTTTCCCCAGTTCCATACGATGCTTGGCAGAAACCTCCCCCCACGCACCCCATCTGACCCACGCATTTTCTTTCCAGCAGTACTCTGTCTCTTCCTCCACCGCCGCCACGTGCAGTCCCAAGAAGAAAGAAGTTTGTGGACAGTCTCACAAACAAACGAAGTTCAGTCAATCAATTCCAACTTCGCAAGATCTTTTTTTTTTCGTGAGAAGTTGGAATTGATTGATTGAACTTTTTTAGTCCCACTTTTTTTTGTGGGACTGCAAATGGCGGAGGAGGACTGGGAGCCGCAGGAGAAGACTGAAAGAGCCGCATGCGGCTCCAGAACCATGGGTTGCCGATCCGTGACCTATACTATTCCTGTGCATTTGGTTTTTCTCGCCTAAATGTAGAATTTCATTTGGTGAAAAAGTAAGATTCTACATACCAATGTTTGCTAAATTATACCCCATGTAATCTTTTGTTACAAAGAAAAATCTTCATAAAGAGTAGTAAGTTTATTGTTGTAACCACAAGAAATAACATATCATGTTATAAAATATAATTAAATAACAGTAAGTTACAACAATACACATACTACGCCACCAAGGGACTTATGCTGAAAAATGATTTGCTTCTAGTCTAAGAAAAATGGCCTGCTTACCTACCACTCCTGCAATTGTTGAACTCACTCCTAAAGATTTCACATGAAGGTTTAACAAGGGAACAACCATACTGACACCAAAGAAATCCTGGAAATAGACAACAAAGGTTTTTTAAAAAAAACGTAAGTGTAGAATATTAACGTGCTAATAACAATCCATAGACAGGCATTTTAACTGTATTTTATCACTTCCGTATAACAATAATTCCTGAATAGAAAGACAAGATTTTGTTTTTTCTGTAGTATTCAATAGAAAGGATTTGTCTTAGCAATATTTGCTTACAGTGCTTTTTTTTTTTCAAAAAATCAATTTCAGAAATATTTTCAGACTTAAATTCTCAACCATGCTTGCCAAAGATTATTGTAGCAGAAAGTTGCACATTGGTTCTGAATATAAAATTATATATGTCTCCATGAGCCTTTCTGAAAACTGCATACACTAATCCTACCAAATCATAATCATAATGCATTACTATGCATTATGCATTCAGTTATCTTTCTTAGCCATGATGTACATCTCCACTGGCATTATTCTACCCAAATAGGTACAGCCAGAAATGTTGTAAACTAGTAATGAAAGCTAAACCACTTAAGAGATTGCAAAGCAAATATTGCACTTAAAAAAATACACAACGCAAAATCAGCCATAGATTTGAGGAATTCACTACTGGTCACTTATAGAAGGCATCTTAAGGCTAGAATTCCAGATTCATTATTCTCATTCTCAAATAAAAGACACTGTATGTGACAGAGAAGATATTTTTCTGATTAAAATCCTCCAGAATGATGCTAGTTGAATACAAACTAGTTTCATGTGGAATAAGGCAAAATAAATTATTGCAGCCCTCAGAAGTGTGAACCAAATGTTACAGCAAAAGCTATAATCCTCTGGTGATTCCATGCACATTCCTTTCAATTTCCTATTGTTGATTTACTCCATATTCAACATGGGACTGGAAATCCTGCCATAATTTTCATTCTGTGATATATTTAGCCTTCAGTGTTTTAACCCACAATATATCAGAAAATTAATCTAAATGTAAGTTTTGTTGCCAACCTGTTTTTGACTCAAAGTAACCAATACACCAGTAATCATAAGCAGCATTTTCTTTTTCTTGCTTGACAATTGAGCATGGTAGTATGACAGAGAAAAATTGTGGTTTCTCTTTTTTTAATGTAGAAGAACGGAAAATGTATTAGAATACAATTTGGGGGTTTGGGGAAATTTTGGGCAGCAAAACAGGGAGATGTTAGATGTTACTTTTGCCATGCATTCAGTTATCGTAATTGAAAATCACTTAAAAGTAGTCCAAGTAAACCAACACCCCTTTATACTTTCCAAGCAGGACAGCTGGTATTAGTATTTAGAGATGGAAAGTCTCTAAACATGCTTTATTTAACTAAGATACTCAGAGTTGATTGGGTGGGTGGTATAAAAATGAAGGTAAATTGAATAAATAGTGAACAAATGAAAATGATCAGGTTATATGGTATTCTTATTTGCAGTATTCATTGGATGGAGGATCAGAAATCACTGAATACAGCAATAGTTTCTCCTGTAAGGGAGATGGCCGGCATAAAAATTTATAAACAAATAAATGAATAACTGTGCTTCCTATTTGCATATTGATTACCACTTAAAAATAGTTCCAGGTAAACATAAGAAAGGCTATGTCCTCATCAATAAAAATATGTCAGCAAAGCAACCGGACCTTTCTCTGCAGAAAAACAAAGCATGTTACCTAACTTCCAATTGTCAAATGACTCTCCTCCCCCCACCATCCCATCCTTGATTAGTCTGCCAACTCTGCTCCTTTCGGAAGTTTGCGTTTCTTCCAATGCCAAGACTTGGACTACAGGCTGCCTCTGAACACATGCAGAGTGGAAGCCTCCGCCACTTTCAGGGCTGAATGCGGAAAAAGTCGCCCCAAGGCAAGGACCGAGTGACAGGAAGAAGCTGCTGGCTCCGGACTCGGCGGCCCACGGGGCCAGCCGAGCTTTTCAACCGTTGCGGTGGCCGCGCAGCCTCGCCAGCTCACCAGAAAGCCCACCGCGTACAGACACAGCAAGAATCGGTTGGGCCAAACAGCCCTGCCTCGGAATAACGACGACAACGACGCCGCCACCGCCACCGCCTGGGGCCTTTCCACCTCCTCGAGAAAAGGGCTAAGCGGGTCGCTCCCGGCGCCCCCATTCTCCATGCGTCGCGGGGCGAAGGGGGGAAAATCCCCGCCGCAGCCCGGCACGCCCTCGACAGGCGCCGCGCCGCCTCTCGCGGGCGGGCAAGCAACCGGGCAAGCGAGGGGGAGAGAAGCGAAAGGCAGCCGCGGACCGGCGTCGCCGCGTAGGCAGATGACAGGGATGTGGGGCGGGGCGAGGCGAGGCTAGGCGGGCAGTGAAGTCGCAACAACGGCAGCAAGAACAGTGACAGTTTTCTCTCAGAATGCGCCTAGTTGGGTTGCGGAGATTTGGGAAGCCCTTCTAGGCCACCTTGTGCTCTTCTGGAGGCTGGATATCATTAAAAGGATTATTTGTCAAGGTCTTGAATGCCTCTTCAAGGCATATTGCAAGGAGAGAGAATGGGGACAATGAATTCACGGTGTTCATTCAGTTTTTCAAAACGAAAGAAATCTTTCAGGTGGAATTAGTGTTACAGGTAGTCCTCGATTTACAACATTTCATTTAGTAACCGTTAAAAGTTACAACGGCACTGAAAAAAGTGACTTATGACCGTTTTTTTTACACTTAACAACCGTTGAAGTACCCATAGTCATATGATCAAAATTCAGATGCTTGACAACTGACTTATTTATGACAGTTGCAGTGTCCCGGGATCATGTGATCACTTTTTGTGACCTTTTGACAAGCAAAGTCAGTGGGGAAGCCAGATTCATTTAACAACCGTGTTCCTAACTTAACAACTGCAGTGATTCACTTAACTATGGCATGAAAGGTCGTAAAATGGAAGAAAATTCACTTAACAAATGTTTCACTTAGCAACAAAAATTTGGGGGTCAATTGTCATAAATCAAGGACTACCTTTATAGGATTTAGATGCAGCGGGATGGCACCTATGTTTACAGAGTCCATATTTTGATGCCATTGAAGTCAATGGAATTTAAACACTTGATAAAAGCATGGGATTAAAACAGTCTTGGACGCATAGTTTGAAGAAAGCATCAACCTCTGAATTTCTGGTTGCCATTTAAGGATAAGTTTGTCTTAGACTTTTTGAAGCTCAACTATAATGCAGTAGCTGAAGGGAAAACAGAAAATTCACAATAAGGCTCTGTGATAGGAGCTATTTTTACTGTATTGTGAAGTAGTTTCAGAGGCTTAAATTTTACAGATATAATTCACAACACTAAAAGATAAAGTGCTGGGGAGGAAGCAATTTAAACCCAGGACAGGAAATGATCTAACTTGTAGAATTTAAATATTTTATTAAAGGTGAAGGGAAGGGAAAATCAAAATCATACACATCATAGATATTTCCTAAGTTGTTGTACTTTCCCTAGGATATGGTCCTGCTTTAAAACATAACACTCAAAGTTCTGCTTTCAAGATAGGGTTTGTTTATTTGTGTCAGAGGCATCCCAGTTAAAATAAAGTACACTATTTGACATAAAATTTAAAGTATAAAAGGATAGGGTAAAAGAAATAAAAACTCAAAATATGGGCACAAATGTTATCTTCCAATTGCTCAACATTAAGCATAATTAAACCCATATCTTAACCCCTAAAGCATCTTAATGAAATTATCTGGCAATACTAACTTGACTAGTCTGTCCACATTACATACAGTACTGTAGTTATTACTCTGCCCTATCTGAACTTTATAATAGTAACCCACACCTTCATTACAGCTCACTAAAGATAGTATGTGCTCTATGTGGGGTTACCTTTGAGGAACACTTAAAAGCTGCAATAGATACAAATACAACTGCCTACTATCTGGTATTAAACTTAGTTGTGCAATTCAGATTGTTGTTTTGGGGGGTGGTGTTTCTTGTTTTGAGTTGTTCAGTCTCTTTTGGTCTTTTTAATTGTGTTTGATTTTTTAAAATTGTGTTTGATGTGTAGGCTGTTGTGAGACCAAATAGATCTGACTGTGTACAAATCTAATAAATTAATACAGCAAGGGATCTTCTAAGGATACATATGTCTTTTAAAAGAGCCAGTTTGTTCTAGTGGTTAAGAAACCAAGCTAGAAAGCAGGTGACCATGATTTCTATTCCCACTGTAGTCATGAAAATCAGCCAGGTAACTGTGGGCCCGTCACTGTCTCTTAGCCCAACCCACTTCACAGAGTTGGTGTGGGGAAAATAAGAGGAGGAATGAGTGTTGGACATGTTCATCACCTTGAGTTAGTATAAAAATAATAAAGGCAGGATGTAAATAAATAAATATATGTCTATCAGACCAATCCTTTTATATGTAGGTTTAGAAGTAACGTTACATATATTTTTCCCCCCAAATAGTTTAAAATCAATTTCTCTAGCATTATAAGTAGCAGCAGGGCTTTTTTTCCTCATAGAACGCCCAGAACAGAGTTCTGGCACCTTTTTTGGATGGAACCTTGTAGGGTAGGCAAGGCGGGTTGTATGACATGTGTGAGTTCCGGCACCTTTTTTTTTTTTTTTTTGAAAAAAAGCATTGAGTAGCAGGCTGTATTGTATGCTGTTAATAGGAATATGGCTACTCACACTTGAATGCATAATAATCCTTGAGATAATATAAGTCCAGCTAATTTACACTTTTAGTATTATTATTTCTATTTCTATTCTATTATAGAATAGAAATAGGACTAGGACAGTGATGGCGAACCTTATAGAGACCGAGTGCCCAAAAACTGGCTCTGCCCCCGCTCCACCTGCTCTGCCCCCACCCCATCACCTATCCCACCTGCCCGCAGGGCCACTCACCGCCTCCAGGGCCCACCGCAGATCGCCCAGGCAGCCCAGCAGCGCCATGGTGGCCACGCCCTCTGCCCACGCCCCACAGCATCAACTGTGCGGGATGAGGCATGAGGACAGAGTCTTGTCTACCTGACTGCCATGTCCTTGGCTGCGCTGCTCCGCGTGGGCCACACTTGGGGGCGACTCTCCTCTAGGGGGGCTGCTGGTGAGGGGGTCATGGGGGAGGCAAGGCTGGGGCAACGGCAGGTGTGCCCACAGAGAGAGCTCCAAGTGCCATCTCTGGCACGCGTGCCATAGGTTCGCCACCACTGGACTAGGACTAGAACAGAACAGAACAGAATATTCTAATGTGTGCATTTCTACATCCAAGTCAAACATACTTGTCACAATGCTGCCTTTTCCCAGCTCATCTTCTGTGATTAACTGGTCTATCTATATTAGGTGTTTGTAATTCTCCTGTAAATGGTGGGTGTTTCAGTAATGTAATCCATCTATATACTCTAAAACTCTCATTGTCATGTTCTTTAACTGGGCAAAATGGTGCATCATATGGCAACAATTTTTGAACCAAGCCTAATGGACTAACTTACAAAATGTCTCCAAAATCCAGGATTCAAGACTTTTGAGGGAATGAAATTTTGGAAATTTATGACTGCTTCAGTGTTATTGGTTGCTGCTGCATGTGATCATTTTTAACCCTCCTTGACTTTTCCCAGTCAATGTCACAATCTTTTGCTCCCTACCCCATCCAGCAGCAACCACATATCTGCCTTTGGGAAAGGGGAGGGAGAGAGAGATGGGGGATACCTAAAACATTTTATATAAAAAGTGAACATTCAAAAAGTTTTTTCCTACTCAATAGAATTTTGTGAAACTTGATAAATAGTGATAATACTGGTAATATTCACAATCAGTATTTTTGCAAATATTCTTGTAAACATTGTAAAAATTGTAAGAAATCTTCTATATGAGGAATGCATTCTGTCCTATACCAAAACTGAAGACAAAGTAAATGACCCTAATCTTTTTTGTGTGTGTTATAGTCATGACTTCTCAGTTTTATAAAAGAAAAGAAAAAATCAACATATAAGGGAAATACTTTAATAATTTATTCAGTATTTCAATGGATCTTTTTTTTAAAAAAATAGAGCATTTTTGTAGACATAGGGAAAACAGCAAAACAAAAATGGAAAACTGTGTATCATATACCAAACTAAATCCAATAAGAGTAAAAATAAATTAAAACCAGAAATGGTCTTAATCTAGTAAATTCTGTATTATAAATTTGAATCTTAGAAGATTATATCTTTATCAGTAGAATGGATAATTGTTTCCATAAGACTGGCGGCCAAGGCTCTAGGCTGGATTTATTTTTCACAATGAAGCATAAGGGCTTAATTTTAATCTAAGAGATACCACCATGAGATTTTCCATTAAGATTCATGGAATAGGTGGTATAGATGTTGTCCATTTCATAAGTAAATTGTTCAGATTTGAAATAATATTTAAAAATAATATAAACATTGATTTAAAATAATCTTACAGTAGCTTCTTAGTTCCCTGCAGTTCTACTTGTAGTTGCATTTTCAGACAGGAAAAGAGTCTCTAAATGATCTAAATGCTCATAAAAGCCAGGTAGAAACTTTGCTATCTTCTAAGACATTGACAGTGCCAGAAGTTCTTCTATTAGAACATCATATGTGTTTATTTACGTAAAATTAAGTAATTTATGTGATTTATAAACCACCTCTGTTTCCCCCAAATAGTTTAAGAAATCTTACTGACAACATTTTGAAAAAATAAATATGATCTGTAGAGGATTTTTTTTAATTAAATGCAAGAAATAATATAATGATGTGGGATACTATGAAACCATGCATTTGAGTGAAAATAGCTACTCCATAATATTCACTTGTTAAATATTTATTGAGTACTTTAATACTATTTGAATTTATTTAGTACTCTTGGAATACATATTTTTGGTCATTGTATATATTTGAGGGATTGACTTTCCCCGATTTCATCTGTGTATTCCATTTTACAGAATGGATATGATGGTTTCCATTGTTTAGGGAGCTACATTTGGTGGGCTCTTATCAGTGAGTCTTTTCTGCTAAGCAAATTTAGTTCTGAGATGTAGTTGAGGGCAACCATAACAGAATCTCAAGGTTTCAGGTTAAATTGGAAAACAAAACAAAACAAAATCCAACAACCCCCTCCCCCAAAAGTAGACACTTTTGTATCCTTTTCATGAAAACTATATTGATATGTTTATAAAGGCCTCAGGTCTTGAGGTCTTGAGGCAAACTGATGAAATTAAAAAAAGCCAGGAACTTGAAAATACTTTATATTTTTAAAACACAATAATTGGTTTTGTCTTAAGTCAGGAATGCAGAGCAGTTTCCAGTTACATCTACAAGTTTTGTCACCTGTCAATGTCTCCACCAACTTCTAGCATAATTTTTATTTGCAACAATGCCTTGCCCTTTCATAGACTCCTTTGCTTTGCATAGAATGTACTTAACCTGTACAGAAAAAAGAAAAAAAAGTTAAGTGAAAAGGAAAGGAGAGTCAAAACACGTTAAAACAGAAGTGTTGACAAGAAACTTGCTTACCATAGTAGCTGTGTTATGATCAGACTAATGATATGCTGTCAAACCTGCAAATTATCTCAATGTCTCTTATCTACTTCTGTGTTGAACTAGTTCAACAAATTCCTTTAGATTCAGGCTTTTCCAAAGTGGTCAGTATTGACTTCTAATGGTGAATGGGACTATCCATTATTGTTATTATTACTTTCACTAAATAAAGTAATATTTATTAAATTATTTTCATGTAATGTGTTTGAGGGTCGATGAACAATCTGAAACTTATGAAGGAGTCATTGACCTAAGAGTTTGGGGCCTTGGTTTAAACAGTTAATCCACTATGTGCAGAGAGAGGGAGGGAGGGATGGAGGGAGATTGGTGTGCACATGTCCAACTACTATACAGAAAAGCTGTACAACTGAATAAAATCTTACCTCTTTGCCAGTGCAAACCCAGATATCACCATCCCAATCTCACATATTTGGAGGTATGGAGAATAAAATTTCCAGAATCCGAAGACAACCAACTCATCAATGATGCAGATTTGTTCTTCTGGGATATGTATTCCCAGAGCATCTGGATGGCATCAGGATGCAGAAAACATCTGTTTATATTTGAAATTGAAAAATAGTAGTACAGCCTGTTTTCTAAAAGCATAGTTGTACTTGGCTGTCACTAGAAATCACATTCTCTATATCCAAATCTCATTAAAGCATACAAAGCAGGACATTTCATATTTCTGCTTTCTTGTGAATATAAACACATATTAGATGCTGAAATCTTGCCTGCAGAGATGTACTTTTCATTCTGAATTTGAACTAGACATGTATACTCTCATTTAAAGACAGTTAAAAAAAAACAAGTGGGCACATTTCAGCTTTAAATGTCTTAGAACGAGATAGTCTATCAGTCAATGAGGCTCAAGTGTTTTATCTACCTGATGATAAGCTTCAATGTGCCTACATATCTGCAACTTAATTTGCACTGTACTTTGTATGTTTGCCTGTGACAGAGAAGAACTATTCCTTGCCTCCTTATAGGAAGAAGATAAATTGATTGCAGGGTGTATACATATTGCTACTGCTTGTCAGCATTGGATATTGAAATCCACCCTAGGCAGAATAATAAGGGGACAGTAATTTCATCCCTCTTCTTCATATGTGAATACACCATGTGCAACAATATTTCAAGCCAATAGCTATAGCTAGCTAAGGGAAGGTCAGCTATTTTTGACTGCTCACGCCAGCTAAGGAAAATACTGTAAAGATGTTTCAGGGAGTGTCCAAAAATAGAAGTCTATCTTCATTTGCTAGGGGTTGCAGTTTAATTGAACACAAATCCAAGCCATAGCATAAGCAACACAATTCTTAACTAAATTTATCTAAGGAGGACATTTATCCCCCACTACCCTGAAATATATATTTTAGACCTATCAGTTATTTTTGAAGAACAAATCAGCAATGAAGTTGAGTGTTGGAATATTTTTTGGAGGCTTCTTTGGAGCTCTTGGGATTTTGTTTTTTCTGGTTGCTTTTGGAACAGACTATTGGCTTCTGGCTACAGAAGTTGGGAAGTGTTCTGAAGATGTGAATCGCACTAGGGTTAGTATACTTTTTATTTCTAGGAATAATCTCTTGCAGTGGTATCAGGGATATGTCTGTTTTGTTCTTGTTTAGAAAGACCATTGAATGCATAAGGGACATTTTGATTTTAATATTAACCTCAGCCAAGAGGTTACTTTCTCTGATTTCTATTTTGGTCAGTTATACCCAGAATTAGCAGGAGTTATTATCAATCCACCATAAAACATAGAACATGAGTTCATACAAATGTATGATGAGTTCTTAATTTCTTTTGTGCAGGAAGAGACAATTATGTTCCACCATGAGGGTTTCTTCTGGAGATGCTGGTTTGATGGGAAGGTTGATGAGACTCCTAGCAGTATGTTAAAGTTTTGGTACAGTAAGTAATCTAGTTTAGACCTACTATGCAGAATGCTTACTTACATTTTAAAATTCGTCTGGTTTAATAAGTTCTATCTGTAGAAGGAAACCTTTTTGTACGGCAAAATGGATGAGCATGAGCAGTTTTATTATCCTCCTCTCTGCTGTGTTTCTTTTGTTTCTTTCAAAATCTGTTCTAGAGGACTTCCCAATCTTCTACATCAGATATGTGGATCTGTTTGTAATGGATATTATTTTGGACGGAGGTTGAAGAAGGCTCACAGTACCCCTTTTCTTTAAGCTGCTTTATATTCACAGTATTCAGTAGAGGTTCACTTCAGCCACAGAATGCAATGGTTTGCAACACTCCAACATAGCAATCCACTAAAAAAACCAGCATGTTTGTTCTAGCAGTATGATCTTGTATGCAAACATAAAAGCCGTAATCTTAGAACACTTCTACACATGCCTGCACAAATGCATTCTGCAAATACTTCTAGCAAGGCTTCACATAGTGATATAAGCAAGACTGAATAGCAACTTCATGTTTGTGCTTGTGCAAGAGTTGCACAATCTCTTGAATGAAATGAAAGAACTTATTTGAATATGTTTTCTGTTTTCTCATGCACTGCTCTAGAGCAAGGTGTTTTGTAAGTAAACAACAGACAGGCAATGCCAGGCAATTCAAAAGCATCCTCCTTTTTCCATGCTACTCTCCCATTCCAAATGGGAGACAGTGAAAGTCCTAAAATGAAATATTAGGACTCTAATAGAACAAAGTTAGATGGAGACTTGTCTACTGAATGATTTTTGGATGATAGAATATTGGAATTACAAAAAAGTTATGCAATGTACTGGTAGTTTAAACATTAGAGAGACTGAAGAACGTGGGAGGAATAAG
>NW_015386815.1:370922-376165 GCF_001527695.2 Protobothrops mucrosquamatus
GCACCTAGCATAAGCATTCTAAAATTGGGAAAATTGACATGTATAGAAATGCAAGTGAATAATTTAGTCTTTGTTACTGTTTTTCAGCGAACCAGTCACCTTCTAAAAACTGCACCCATGCTTATCTCTCTCCATTTCCTTTCTTAAGAAATTCCCATAATTCAACCACCTATAATTCTGCAATTAGTAAGTATTCTTTGTTGCAATTATGATATTATGGCTTTGCAATTCTTCAAGTTCAATTCCAGAACTACTGTTCAGAAAACACAGCAGTAGCAATTGCTTTAAGAATTATAAGCAGATCATCACTTCTGCCATTGAAGCCCCATTTTGGAATTGAAGCCACAGTGTTGCATTGTCCTGGGATGTTGTTTCTTGTGTGAGTAGATCCTCTATAGTCATAACTCATTTATGATCACCTGAGGCATCAGGTTGGATTCTGTGTTCAGATGGGTCATTGTTCTACCAGTACGTATAACTTTTATTTTGGTTTTTCTCCCTAAAACTCTATGTGATACTTAAGGCACATTTCTAAGGTGAGAGTAAATATCATTGTCTTAAACCAGGTTTTGTGTTTGTTTGTTTGTGTGTGTGTGTGTACAGGTCAGGTTTGATTCCTGGCAACAGCTTTAAATAGGTAATCTGATTTTCAGTGATCTTATCCTTATCTCATCTCATATTCTATTCTCACCAATAAAGAACCTGATATCTAAAAGGAGCAAGAATGGCTCAAGGAGACACCAAAATTCTAGTATCCTGACTTGTGTGATTGGAAGGGTGGGGTAGATATAATCTAAGAACTCTGCACATATTCAAGTTCATAATACAAGTTCATGCTTAACAAAGAAAAAAAGAGTGAAGTATTTCTAGGGAAGAACTAGTCTCATGGAGGTTCAAATTAAAATTAACTTGTCAAAAACAACACTTCACTGCTAGCTGAAAAAAGATGGCCAGCATCCCTTAGTAGTGTCCTTTTATCACAGAAATTGAGTCCAATATTTTTAGGTTGAAGATTGCATTGTCCCTTTAAGTAGCATCTCAACAGTTACACCTAAAAATAAGGTAAGACGAGAATTGAGAAATGGGTTGAGTGGGGTCAAAAAATAAAAATACACTAAATTAAATCAAATTATCTTAATAAGATATTGGTGATATAGTTCCTCCCAATAGTTTAGTTTCATAGATCATATGAAAAAGATCAAGGGCAACATTTTGAGAGGAGAGGGGTGAAAAAGTCAAGACAACATGATTACTTCTTTTTTATGTGTTATATCTTAAAAAAAGAATGGTGTGGCATTTTGATTGCTTGAGCATCATCTTGACTATTTTTACCTCCACCACAAATGGTCTTTTATATATTAATCAAATATGTGATTGGTAAAATTTCAAACAGTAGTCACTGTATTGCCGATCACATCTACCCAACCCACTAGAGTGGGGAAGCAAGGAATGTTCCGGGTCCTATCCCCTAAGGAGATGCATCTGGCAGGACCCAGAAGAAGGGCCTTCTCCATGGTAGCTCCCTCTCTCAAACATCATTCCCTCAGAGGTTAGACTGGCCCCCCACTTTAGCACTCTTCTGGAAGGCGCTGAAGACCTGGTTCTACCAAAGGGCTTGGGGAACCCAGAGTGGGATTAAGTCCAGCAAATAGCTAGTTTAATGTGTGTTGTTGCTGGGGTGGAGGTGGGTTATTATATTATTTTATTTTTCCTGTTATTTTATTTTTTTATAAGGTATTTTTTGCTATTGATGTAAGCCGTCTTGAGTTGCCATGGGCAAGTAGGCAGCAATACACATTTTCTAAATAAATAAACAAGCTAGCTAGCAAGCAAGAGACCTCTTTTGGGGAATTTTTTTTTGCACCTTCTGTGTTCCAAACCCAACTCTTTGGAAGAGCTTCCTTCTCAGATTTCGAGGGCCCCACTCTATTACCATTCCAGAAGGCTATGAAGACAGGCATTGAGCTAGAATAGGAGTGAGCCCAGCAAATGTAAATGTAAATGTAGAGTTGATAAGAAACTATTTGTTGTTATGGGATATACCATATGATGTTGTGGGGTTTTCTGGCTTCTATTTTATGGAATGTTGTTGTGAGCTGCCTAGGTTGATCATGCATAGAATAGGCAGCCATACAAATTGTTTAAATGGGACTTCCAGTTTTGCGTTGCGGTGGAATAGATGTAAGAAGGCAGGGCCCTGCTTTCCATGCCCAATTTCGCCCTGCTGGGGGCCCTAAAAAGGGCCTAAAATTGCCCCAATCATGGAGAGATGGCGGTCTTTCCATTCAATTCAAGAAAAGCCCTCCAAACCAGCAGGGGAAAGGCTGGCTACATTCCTGTGGCCGGCGATTAGCTGCTGACAACCGAAGAAGAAAAAGCACCAATTAATACATCGTAAACAGCATGTTTGGAACTGGGTGAGAATATTGATCCTTTCTTTACTATTTTACAACTGAATTTCCTTGGAAAAGCTACCAAGAAGCTAAAAACCTCTGAATGTGAACGGAAGCGGTGTTTTAATTTTAATTTTAAAGCCACATTTTTGATAAATTTGAGAACTGAGATAACTGTTAAGATTTTCTCTTTGAAAAAAAAATTGACTCAAAATGTAAGAAATCAATCCTTTGTCTTAAGAGTGGAAAATGGAGTTTGAATGACATCTAGTGGTGGATTTCTGTACAGCACTATAATTTGCTTCCTTGCTGCTTGGTGACTCCAAGCTTGGGAGAACAGCTGGCAATAAAGGAAAATATTTTGGTATACTTATCACTCTGACCTTCTTGTATTATAAATACCTACTGAGCTTGGACTTTTAATCCAAGAGCTAGTGGGAGAGAAAGAAAAAGTTGATTTTGGACTAAGCCTGGCTGGGAGAGACTTTTGAGTTGTTGTCAAGGAGGTTGAACATTTTGAACACTTTGAACATTGTGATTACAACTTTACCTGACTGACAGTTTTTGGATACCTGAGGCAAAGGATCACTATAAAATATTGTTTTCAGGACTGGATCTATACTCTGGAACCTATTGGATTATAAAGGCTACATATAAAGACCAGAAAACTAGATGAAACTTTGATCTATTCTTACTGAGACTGGTGATATTAGAGGATCTCCAGGAATGATGCCTCAAGAAAAAACAAACACCTTTCAGAAGGAAATATAATCTATGCTACAACTAATTCACCAAATAATTGTTGCATACAAAGAAGGCATAAAAAGAAACCATATTGAAACTAAAAACAACAATATAAATGAACAAATCTCCAAATTAAATCTACAACTAGAAAGTCCCCAGACAACGACTACAAAGTACGAACAAATAAACCAGAAATCAGAAGACGAAGCAGAGGAAATGGATTTAGAGATGGAAGAGTTACAAGAAGAGAAATATAAATGACCATATACAAACAAAATACTGCAAGACTTAGTCATAACAATGAAAATGCAAAAGACTCTTTACCCCTTACGTCTGCAAAATACATCTGATGGCAAGGAAGAAGATTTTTAAAAATGGAATATAGAGCTGTTAGGGGAAATGTCACAACTTGGGAGACAGGGAATGAAAAGAGAAATTGAGGAAGAAGGAAATTGGAAGTTGCTTAAGGAATATAAATGGGTGGAATTCCCCATCAAAAATACCCTACCTAAATTGTCTTCCTCATGCCAAGCAATTTTCACAAAAATAGAAAGAAAATTCCTGGGTGATTTAATTGCCCTGGCTTGGAAAGCTATTGGGCAAAGAAAGAAAGCGAGAGATAGATTTAAAAAACAGAAGATTTGACCTTTTAGAGGGGGCATTTTATGTTTAAATACTTATTTGAATAAGATTAAAAGAACAGATGACCCTTAGATATAATTAGACTTTTATAATGAAAGATATGATTTAGAATTAAAATAACATTTTTTCTTCTTTCTTTTTTTTGATATGTTAAATATGAAAATAAGAGGAGGATTGATATGAATAAAACGTTTAGCTATATAAATGTAATTATTATTGAGAAAATCATAACTGACAAAGATATTTTAAATACTGATGGGAAATTAAACCTTAACAAGAGCACGAAAAACAGGATATTGATTCATGAATTGATATTATTGTTATTTTTATAATATTAGTAAAATATGATGAAGATGCTTATATCTAACTTTGTATACATCAATAGTACCAAACATTGTAACTGTGTAATGAGGGGAAAATGGGAAAATATGGGGAAGAAAGGAGGATCAGGAAAAATACTGGATTGTGTAGTACTGAACAGATTTATATTAAGGAGTTAATATCAAATATGTGAACCCAGACATCATGTTGTTTACTAAGCACTAAAGATTGTAATTCTTAAAAATCAATAAAACATTTAAAATGTACAAATTCTTTAAATAAAAAAAACTTCATGAACTCCTATTATAAAAAAAGGTCAACTGGATGAATAAAAAAAACAACACTGAGAAACATTGAGCCATCAATCACATTGCTCAGAAAGGCAATAAATTAGGCCAATTTCTGCAAAAAGGAAGCTATTTGACTAAAGAAACTCTTATTCTGAAACATCATCTCCTTTCCTCCCCCAAACTAACTTTATTTGGTTATATAAAAAAATGACATAAAATTGCAAATTATTGCATTAAAATAAATAAATAAATCTATTCCTATTCAGTTTTCTTGGAACCTTTTCCTTTACAAAGAAGTAAAAAGAAATAGGTAGATCAAATATTGAAGACAGAGTCAATTTGTAGACTCCTTAATAATTCTACTGGAATAGAAGACATACTGGTTATGTCTACCCTTAAGAGCAACCTGAGAAGAGGGAGATTATTTTCACATTTTGCAATCAATCACTCAATAACTCAATCAACAGTCAATGCCTTTCTTGAGGATACTTCTAATTCTGCAAGTTTTATGATTCAATGAAAGACATTAAGAAAAATTTGCTCTTCTTCTGACTGGCAATATCACTATGATAAAAATCAAGCTCATATACCCATTCACTCCTATTTGTTTTCCTGTTCTCAAACTCTTTTATATTTTTAGCCTTGTGAAGCATTGCCAAAACTAGAGCTGTGACATGCTGGAGAAAAAAGTTGTGATGCTTAGTTATGGAAACTATTCATATTGCAACAACACAAAGCATGTGGATTTGAAATCTGTAGCACCACTTTAGTGCATTCTTGGCCTACTACTTTGGAAATAGTCTAAGTATAAATATTACACCAAATTCCATGTTATTTATTGATAAATTATATT
>NW_015386815.1:376674-389535 GCF_001527695.2 Protobothrops mucrosquamatus
TATATAATAAAACACAAGATAAGTTTCTTCCTTATATTCATATTAAATTGTGGTTAGACAAGGGTTCCAACCATTCACTTAAGTTTTTATATTTTTGGTATAAACTTTTGATTTGCCATCATAACATAGCTAGAAGTATATATTTAAAATAAATAAATTAATGTATAGATTCATAATCAAAGCATACATAATCTATTTTATAGTAAAGTATAATTAATTATTGAGAGGATACTGCACCAAGGCAGTTGGAAAATAAGACATGGTTTTATGTAATATTTGCAATTGCAATTGTGTACATAATGATGTAAATTAAAAAATTATTTTTCTTGATTTTGTATTTAATTTATATGCCACCCATCTCACTCTGCAAAATGACTCTGGGCGACTTGTTTAGGTTGTACCATATAAACAGAGTATAATAGCAAGTGCTGTGACCAAGATTAGATTCTAACAACCCTTTTTTAAAAGGACTGTCATTTATACATTAGGAAACAGCAACCCTAATACATTTACAGTCTTTTTTAGAATTAAAATTATTTGTATTACAGTGTAAATAAAGTTTCATTTAAAATCTTACAAATTATTGAAATAGCAGTACCTACTTTATTAATAAAGTATGTGGAAAATTAATTTATAGAATGCTCATACAGTTTTGTGCAACTCCATTCATAAAACAGTAGTTGAAAATATAGTCTAAATATCAATATTATGAATAATTCTAAACTGTTTTTATTGTAGTGGGATGTACATTTTATTTTTATACAAATGGTTTCATACTTAGGCCTTTTCACAATAATTTAACATTTTCCTATTTTTATATTTATATTCATAATGAATAAAATAAATGGATTTCCATGATTCTAGTTTTTATAAAGAGTTTCTTAAAAATAGATGCTTAATTAGTCAATTAGTTTATTATTATGAATATTTGAGGGGAAGAACAGCATATGTTACCAGACTCTTAATGCATTGATCATTATCCAGAACATTTAATATTGCTTATCCTTAACACAATGATTTTTGATATTTGCTTTGAAAAATACACAAAGCAATGTACTATCTGAACAGCTCTAGTTATTAGCAATTCTGACTTTTTTTAGAATTCATATTTTGGCTTGTCTTTCCATTGATACTTTCAGTTTGGATTTTAAAACCATGTGTAAATACATTTTGGTAAATATACAGTATACATTTCTTAAAAGCACTCAATTCTGGTTTTTCAACATTTTTGTGACTTATCTTGGGTATGTTTTAAACTTTTCTTTGCATTGTCTCTAGCCTCTGTTTCTACTTTAGTAAGATCAATTGTATCTGGTAAAACCCTGCAAATATCTTAAAGAATCTTGGCTATAGTTCAGCACATTATTTTATAAACAATTTCCATTGGCCAAGAAAAAAGTGAACTGATTAACCGCATGTCTCTCCAGCAGATACCAAGCAACAGGGATTCATAACACTCTTCACATGCATCATTATATTCCAAGATGATCTGATAGCATTTGGCATTCCTGTCTAATGCAGGACATATGGTGCTTTAGATTACTGATTACCAGGAGGCTGTGTTGGAATAAATGTTCAGCTTGCTAATAAAAAAAAATGTCAGGGAAGGCTGAACAGATTTTGTAAAAATTGTCTTTTATTCTCTAAAATCTCTTTTCAATATTCTTCTGTCCCCATTTCCAGTTTATCGCGGTTTCTGGTCAATTTTCATGCTCCTTGGAGTGGTCACTGTGGTTGTTGCTAGTTTCTTCATCATCTGTGCTGCACCTTTTGGTAGTCACATCCTCTACAAAATAGGAGGAAGTTTTTTCATTGCGGCTGGTAAGTTTCACATGTTAGTTGTCTCAAAGCAACATTCCTTATCCTAAAATTGTAGGCTGTGTGGTTCAGGCCATAGATGCAATGCAAGAATCCGGGGAGAGTTTTGTGTCTAAATATAAAATACCTTGGGTTTCTATGGGAACGTTTCTTGAAAAAGCCTCATTGAAGGAAGGGTTAACATTTTTTAAAAAAATTATGTGTATATGTATATATCCCAATCATTCTATGTCCATGTATTTATCTATCATAAAATCCTTATTCTTCACAATGTAATACCAGTAAAGTCCCTCTGGCTTTTTCTAACATGCCATTTTCAAAATATCTCCAGAAGATAATCTAAACTCCACATATTTTGTGGGACAGCATCTAAGAATGCCTTCTTGTTTATGTAGTAAGGAAGTAATCCATTTAGGAAAGTACTCTTGGAATTGTAGTAGTTCCTTCAAGAAAAGATATCAAAATTTATTTTGAAGCCTTTGGAAAGACAATAGAAAACTTAGTTTAAACCTAATTCTCTCCTTCAAGATCAACCCTCAAAATTTGTCTCCCTCTCTTGACAGACCAAGAAAATAAGAGCCTTACTTCCAGTCATTTCTATCTCTTTCAGAAACAACTCATCAGGTGTTTCTGCAGAATACATGCATATTTGTTTAGAACCCAGATCTGACATCCAGGACCAAATACATATCTTTTCTTTCCCTTGCTCCATTCTGTTGGATTGATCTATAGTTCTGTGTAAATATTTCTGTTACAACATACAGTCCTTTTTATTTTATTATAGACACTCTTCTTACTCCTCCTACTCAGTCCCCACTTCTGCCACAAATTCAGCGTCTTGAACAATTAATTTTAGCCTTGTTAAACCATGTCTGATTCAATAATCAAATTACATTATCCTTAGGTGATTTTTAATTCTTCCTCAGTTGCTCCATTTCCATTCCAAACTTTGGTTCTTACAACATTCTGGTAAATTCTATACCATCCTGTTTCAGAACACAGACACTTTGTTGGATTTATATTCCATCTGTCTCCTTGAAGGAATAGTCAAGGTAGCCTTAACACAAGTTTCATTTATCTTCTTACCATTTTCCTTTCCCAGAAATTATATGGAAGTAATATGCTAGTGGCTGGAGGCTTTGAAATACTCCTGGTTTTCTTCTCACTTATTAATTTCAAAATATAGTAAAGTATTCTATAGATTTGAAATTATCTAAATTCAGAGCAAGCTATTCAAAGTACCTGAGTCTCTGTAAGCATTTAATGGCCTAACCAAGAGATTAAACTATGCACAGAACAGGAGAAATCTGACTCAAAAGAGATGTTGCTGATGTACTGACAATAGCTGTATTTAGAGCAATCCTATGTGTGTCTGCTCAAACATAAATCCTGCTAACTACAACGATGGAGTTTTACTTCTAATCATCCGATTCTTCAACTCTTCAACAGAATAATCCTATCTTTTTTCTTAGCTTTCTGCTCCTTATTTATGTCCCTCCATATCACTTCATGGCTGTTCTGAGGATCAAAGTCCTATGACCTTATTTAAAATACTGGAGTTGAAACATATCATTTTATTTACCTCAGCTAAAACATGAAAGTACAGATCATGGAATGTGCGATTTAGAAGACTCTCTTCTAGCTCGATCCTTCCTAAATTCTGTTCTTTTTTACATTGGTTCAGAGGTTAAACAAGAAGGAAAAAGAAGCTCTTTTACCAGAGGTCTTTATTTGATTATTTTAAACCAACAATCAAACATGCAAGGAAATAATGGGAGGACGGATGTATGTTTAATTTTCTCAACCCACAATAATTTATCCTGTTTTAAATTGCTGTCCCTTCATATATTTTCTCTAACGCAAGTACAAGAAAGGCTGATTTGCATGTTGTCTACTAGCAAAACATGCAGATCAGCTACTATTTCAGAGCCACTGTATGACTTTGTCTTCTGCTCTTCAGGCTGACTTATGTCCTTAGATCTTTGTAGGATTTGATTGAAGCTGTGTGAATTGCATGAAGTGCCTTGACAGCAGAACAGTCTGTTCTTATGAGATCAGAAGATGTCCATATACATCCTGCTGACAAAGCCAACAGAAAGAACAAAGTCTGGATTGATTTTAAAAAATTAAGGATTTTCAGATCTTTGTAGTACTAGTGGAACTGTAGAGGAGCCTGTCACTTTAAACAGCACCTGTTGATCACATCTCTGTCTCTCCCTTCTTCCTTCCCTTATGGAAACTTTGTACCAAAAACAACCCATCATTGTTGGTATGGAAAAAGCATTGATATGTGGGAAGATCAAGAATTTGTTCGAGCATACAGATACTTCTCTTTACTCATTTATTTACTTTTGAAAGAAGCAGAAGTATATAGGAATGAAGACTTCTGCTAATCCCTGCTTCTCATCCCTATGTTACTTTATACCTTGTAGATAAAATATGGGTGCCCCTGAAAAATAAAATAGCAAAATGAGTAATGGTGCGGGATGGAGAGAAACAGAAAGACGAATCCTTATTTATCCAAATCTCTCCTGAATTCATTGTTTATGTTTTTGAAGTAATGTGTTCCATCCCTTTGTGATTCATTACAGCTTTAATACACTTACTTTTATTAATGAACTGTCCAAGCAAAAGATCTTAACAAGTTGGAACAAAGGAACTATGTAGCAATCTCAAAAGTTTCTAAAAATCCATACTTTTTTTTGAATGTAATTATAATCACTGGGCTTGAATGGCAATGGCCATTTGTGATAATGATCATAATAACGGAACATTTTTCTCCCAGAACAATGAGTGTCATTTGGTGCATTCATCTTGGTAATAAACCAATGATACAATTAAGCATTCAATCTGTTTTGAAAGAAGTCATGTAAATAATGAATGTTTAAGCCAAGGATTGGAGCATCTGGTCTTCCACTGGTTTTTGGTAATCTGCTCTCCTCAATCTCAACCAAAGCCCAAAAATTGATGGGCCAAATATTTTCTCTATTGGATGAATAGATAGATATCACAAATCTATATGCTGACCTTCTAAAATGATGCTGACTAATATATAGTATAAAAAAACGTAGAACATTGCTCCCTATGTAACTAGTAAATAAGTTTGCCAATAAATATTTTTTTAGTTGTTATTATATCCATTCATAAAAGATTCCCACTAGAGAAGAAGACAAGAGTAGAAGCAGACTTGGATTCCAGTTCATTTTTAGCCAAATAAGCTTGTTGCGTGACTTCGAGCCAGTTACTTTCTTTCAGCCCATCCTTCCTTGCAAAATAGTTATAGGAAAAAATGGGAGGAGGGAGTATCATGAATGTAGGGAGAGAGTGTCATGAATGCTGCCTTGAGATTCTGTACAAAATGGAGGATATAAATCTAACAATCCATTCTGTGAAATTGTGATTTATAGGACTGGAGAATCTGTTTTAATGTTTTTCTAAATTTTGTAGACATTTCTGAGTTCTTGTATGATAATTTTGCCATAAATATTTAGTAAAACATTCTTTCTTCTCCATCTGTTAGGCATCCTATTCTCCCTGGTGGTTGTACTATATGTTATCTGGGTCCAAGCAGTGGCTGATCTCAAAAACTATGAAGCTCAGAAGAAAATTGACTGTTCAAGTTATTCTATGTATGTTCGTTACGGCTGGTCTTTTATACTGGCTCCAGTTGGAATATTTTTTGCTATGTTTTCTGGCATGTTGTTCCTCCTGGTAGGACGTACGATTTATCTGCATTCTGATTAGCTGGGTAACTGGTGCTTGAAGTATTAGTGTGTAGTGAAGTTGTGCTAAAAATGTTTTTTATACATTGTTATCCCTACTACCATAGAATGCTCATGGTACCATTGAAGATTGACTTAAATGACTAATGTATTTTCATATTGTCTACTCAGTAATACTGGAAGTGTGATGCTTAGGTTCAGTGAAGATTGCTTCACAGAAATATGCACAATATTGTAGCCAATGTTTAGATGTTCTTCTCATGAAGGACATAAAAATTGTTTCAAAAATTTAATCCTTTCATATTTCTTCAAATACTCCTATATGTATTAACACAAAAAATATGTAAAAGAAGTAGGTGCTGGCTGCAGGCCAATTCAACAATTCATTATTGACATTAGCAACTTAATGAAGGAACATTCACAATGAAACTAGGTCTTCTCTCCTGCGGCTGGAAGTAAGGAAAAGATTACAGGAGAGGCCTTTTAGGTCAACCTTCTCAATTCATCTACAATGAATTTTGTATTCTGTTTCCAGAAAGATCCCAAATTTCATGTCTTTAGCAATAACATTTTAATATTATATAATAATATAATAATATTAATTTCCAGAAACAGGCACATTTTTAAATTCAATATAGATCTGAATTTTCTCTATCATCAATATCTTTTTCCAGTGTAAGGATCTGTGTACTTACGACAGCTAATAAATAAGGTCTGATCATTAATTAGGCTTGTAGTCAAATTGTATACTTTTCTTAGGCACAAAGAATGCAAAATTTTATGGGGAAGTCCAGATGCAAACACCTACATTGCTCATGAAAGAAGGGCCAACTTTGGTCTCCTTAAGAGTCATCTGAGAAGCAGTTTGGACTGTGTGTAGTCCTTCATTAGAATTATTGTTTGAATTGGTCCTGCAACCTTATTGAACAAACAAGTGTCCCGTGCAATGCTTACTCTATTTGTTTTTGTTTCAATTCTCAGTATTAGTTTTACTATGAGCAAGCAGTTCTGTTCTTAAAAATAATTATCCATTTAATGCTTTAGCCAATGATACTGTTCAGTGTAAATACAACAAATCCATGTGGTCCAAATAATAAACAGCTCATCCAAAGGAACTACAAAAGATGATGGGTAAAAGTTATCTAGCTCAGCCCATTGCAAACAGCAGCTGTTGTTGCTTACTGGGGCATCAAAACAATGCATGATATAATGATAATTATTATTATTTCATTTTTACATCATGTTTTGGTGTCTAGTGAAGTTTATAATTTGATCCGTTTGATCACATTGTTTAAGCTGTTGTCCGTCAATCACCTTTTCATAGTCCACTTGTTGTCTTACATATATAGTAAGGAAGGAAGGAAGGAAGGAAGGAAGGAAGGAAGGAAGGAAGGAAGGAAGGAAGACCTATGATGGATATGTAGAAAGAGTGATCATATGGAATGGAGAATAATGATTTTTTAAAAAACTCATATATTACCACAGCACACTTCCCATGTTGAAGAAGCAAAACTATATTGAGTTTCATTCTTATCTAGACTACAGTTGATTCGACCCACTTGGTTTCTCTCCCAGATTGATAAAAGCTATTCACTACTTGCAACTTCAGCAGAAGGCCCCTGCCTTACATATGGTGTCCTTTTTGTTTTGGCTCAGGATGATAGGCTTTCCCCTTAATACCTTAATCTACTGTAAGACTGAAGTATTATGGGTAATGTAAAGGGGGCATTGAAGGCTGCTTCATGTATTGCTACCATTGCCAGACAATGCATGTCAATATTCAGTTAGGGTAGATGAGGAAGGGCAGGGAGGAGGTATTAGAAATATTACTTATATCTTTCAAGCCTGGAGCCAGGTCTACATATATCAAGTCTACTATTGCTCCTTCTATTTCTTATCATTTTGCAATCATTCACTTTTTAAAATTAAAACCATGTTTTCATTGGAAAACTTGTTCCATCCTCTATTTTTGGTAATAGCAAGAAAGTATGTCTCTTAACAGTCTGTTTACATCTCTTTCGCTATAATATAATCCCCTCTTTTGATTTTCTTTCTTCTCCTCTTACCACAGTGGTTCAGGGTAGAATTAGAGCCAGCACGATTATGTTCCGATAAATATTTAAAGTGACCATTTTTATGGAACTTCTGTCTTCATCTTTCCAAAGCCTTCTCTGTTGTCTGTATAGGAGGTATACCTGTATGCCTCAGAATATGATTACATAGAAGCTGGCTAGTCATGGCATCATCTATTCACCAGGCGAAAGTGATTAACAATTGAAAGTATGCCAAATCTGCTTCTTGCAAATAAGAGCAGATTTCAAAGATAAAATTCTTATCTCATCATTTGCGGCAACATATGATAATTGGATTTCTTTAGAAAAATACATATATATGTATTTGACATATGTTTTCTATGAAAAAAATTAGTGTATATGTTCCCTTTTTTTAAAAAAAATAAACTTAATGAGGAAAATATTTGTATAAAGGAAGGTTTTTCTTTTCTTCTTGCTCTCGGTTTCTCTCCAAATGATGGTGCTAAATTTCATTATATTAGCAAAACATAAAACTTGCTGTTTGCCTGGATATGCATTTTACTAATCTGGTTGTTATGCATTTATTCTACGTATAGATCTCAAAGCTGGTTTAATGTTCCATACTATTTCCCATTCTATGAAAAAGCCAAGCTTCCTTATCTCCAATTGCTTTCAGATCCAGTTGCCTTTGGATCATGCACTTTTACTAGGAAACTATTCTGACTCATCCAATAAATTTGATGGAAATGGCCTTATCTAGACATCTACCTACCATTTCTTCAGCCTTCTAATTTGTTTGCTCTCTTTAGGATTTTTCATTAATATTAATATTGTCTGGCTGCTTTTTCAGTAATATTTTATAGAGTTATTTTAAAACACATGACCATTTTCATGTAATGTTTTATATATGAGCAGTTTTTAAAAATAATAATAATGGGTTTTGTGGCGCTATATATGAGCAATGCTTAAGAAAATGTCTATGGCAGGGATGGGGAATGACTTTTATGACTTGTGGACTTCAACTCCCAGAATTCCTGAGCCAGCCATTCCCTACCTGTGGTCTATGGGAACACTTCCCCATCTGGCTGGTTGACAATTGAATACAATGAGCTTAACTACTGAGGTCCATGGACTGAATTGAAAGACCCAATAAAAAAGTGGTAATTACCTGTAACATAGTTGCATTGAGCCATCTGAATGGTAATTCCAGAAGTGTATAATAATTTTGCAGGTTGAGATTGTGGTAATGGAAAAAATAAATAATAAAGCTTTATTTTTTAAAAAAAATAATTTTCTTTTAAATATATATTTTTAAAAGTATACAAGAAATAGATAATATACTTACGAACTTAAAAGATTATGGGCAATAAAATTAGAAAAGCAAATATAAACCATACTATATGAGTGGATAGCCAAGAAATCTGAAATATCAAATATATTCTAATACATAATTAAAAGCTTATAATATAATAAGACAGTCCACATTCATTTTCTAATCAAAACATGTCTTTGTGAAGCTTTAAATGTAAAGTGGATTGAAATTTTATTGCACAATAACAGTAAAAAGAAGCTGTGTAGCGCCTCACAGTGAAGCTATGAAGTGGTGTTATAATTGTAGTTTTTCATTAAGAGTAAGCAATAATAATAATAATAATAATAATAATAATAATAATAATAATAATAATAATACATGACAGTTAATTAGCAGAATGAATGTGAGCAAGATAAGTTACATTGCAATGGAGAAATTCCCAACTGTTTTTCCCTTTTGCTCAAGGCATCATCACTACTATTAATGTTCACCTATTGTTCATTTTCAGGAGAAATGACATGCTTTTTGGATGCTGATTTTTTGACAAGGCAGATCATCACAGAGTATAATAAAAAGAATTATTTGGACATACCGGTACAATACACATATTGATACTAAGGACACCTACTTAGGCAGTTAATTACTGATTTGTAGATACCCCCACCCCCATCCCCCCACTCTCAACATATATTTTCTTAAACTATTATTTTTTCCTTCCATTCTTGTAATATATTTGTCTATCTAGTTCTGTATTATTTATTCTAATTGACAACATGTTCCCAGAGCCTCGTGCAAACAGTCATATCACTTAATCCTTTGAATTGAAAATGCCAAACCTGGAACTTTCTGAGCTGAGGAGGATCGTGCCATAACCATGACATACGAAATCCATGTATTAATTGAAATTTCAGTATTTTTGAACATTGAAAAGGCATGGGAGATTAACATGAGAAGACATCAGGTAGGGATGAGGGTAGGGAAAATTTTTTCCATTCATCACCTCTTGCAGTTCAGTGACTTTACTTCTGAACAGCTCATTCATGCTGCAATATATTTCATGGAACTATTCCTCCATGGTATACTTGGCAGCTATTTTAAGCTCAGATCACATTACTCCATGCAGCATTTGGCACCCCTGTTCCTGGGTTGTATGGGACTGATCTTATCAGAAATCATCTCACTGGTTTTTGTTCTCCAGAATTAAAGCTGACAGCATGATCCTTATGATCCTTTTTTTCCTAGGTATGTTATTACTTTTGTAACAATGTTTTGCTAGCACCACAGGGGAAATTCAGCACAGTTGTCAGTCAGATAGAGTGAATTATCAGACATGTTAGCTTTGCCTCTCACTTACATTTGCTTAAGAGCTTATAAGTTACAAAGACTGTTTTTTAAATGCTAAATTGAATGAAATGTCCTGTCAAGGATATTTGAGAACAACTTACAGAAGTTTTTCCAGTTTCCAAACACTCTATTCTGAAATACTCTAGTTTACATAATCAATATGGTTGGAGATCTTCAGTTTATTAATGATGGTGAGGTGAGAATAAATGTTACCCTTTTAAAATATGAAACTGGCTTCATAATGCTATGTACTAACTATATTGGAGTGGTTTTGTGTATATGTATATGTATTTGTATATTATGTATACACACACTTCTATATATTATACAGATTCATTATTCTCCAAATGTATAGAGCTACAATAAATATAAATCTTAGTCTACCTTCCTTGGAATTAGAAAGTTGTGGTATGACACATTTGGAAATTTTGTCCAAGGCTGACAGGAGCCTCAAGATCAGGAAAAGCCGTATTATACAAATTCATGGGCTGTAGGCTCTTAGTGGCTATGCTCCATGATATTTGAATTAAATCTTGGATATTGGATATCACTGACTGCCAGATGCTAAGGATTAAACAAATGTTGACAGACACATTTCCATTGCATCAGTGATTGCAACCACTTCAACAAACCTTTTGAATTGGAACAGTGTATTAGACACTGTGATCATAATATCCATTCTAACTAGGAATATATTAATGTATATTTTTTTTATCTAACACACTTGTTTTCTTACATCAATATATAAAATATTATACCTTAATGGCAATCACAATTCGTCTAACCCCTTCCATACAGTATAATAATGAAGTGACTCATTCTTCCCAATATTGATATTTCCATAATATTTGCATATTAGTTGCATGAAAACTCTCCTGAATCCTGAATGTAAAACATATTCTAAGTAAAGGAACCATAAGTAGAAGCCAAAAGAAATTGTAGTGAGGAATCAAGGGGGTGTATTATAGTGATGTTAATTTTTGACAGCAATTTCTCAAAATCACATGTAGAATTTGTGAAGGAAAGGCTTTATGTATATATATTTTCTTTTTATGACCCTGTAATCCCTTGCTTCAGGGTGGAGTCGGGGTGATTGGAGTTGAGCATTTACTGGCTGGATGCCCTTCCTGACACCTATGCAGAGTTCACAGCAGATATTTTCTCTTTGTGCCCTGATAGAGAAACATTTGTCTCTGCCTAGGATTGAACTCTTAACCTTCTGAGTGGGAGGTGAGCATCTTCATCTCTAGGCCACTGCGTTACTCAGAAGATTTTATGTACACAAATCAGTGCAATTTCTTGTTGGTTTTTGTGAATTCTGTCCACGTTGGTTTTGCTTTTCCTTTTCCCTTTCAAATTCAGTGTTTGATAGCAAGACGTAATCTTGGGCATAGGTTCATTAAAAAGAACCACACCTTTTGGTATGTTCAGTCATCAGATTTCATAGAACCATCCATCTGTGCTGTAATAGACATGTATCATCAGCATATGTCAACCTGACTGTCTGCATTTATTCTGTAAGCATCTGGCTTTATTTATGTTAATGTATCTATACTGAATATACGTAGCTCAGAAATGAAATTTTGGGTTCTTGTTGTTGTTTGAGCTTGGTTGCTCTCCAGCAAATGTTTCATCAACAGGGTAGGTAATGTCATCAATGCATGGAAAATGTTTGTTTGGAGAACAATGAGCTCAAACAAAACTAAAAACCCAATAAAGATAAATGCACAATAATGGATGCTGAGAATCAAATTTTAAAATAGCAAATGGTATAATTAAAAAACAAACTTGAAAATCATGTAAAAAGATGTGTAAAGTATTAGAAACCAGGAAAAGGTAGGCCTTAGTGTCTTTTCTGATTCTGGAGTTGCAGAGGAAATCTAAGTAGCCATCTGAAGGAAAACTATTATTACTAGTGGACAGAATCACAATTTCATAAAGGACTACCAGTTGTAGAATTATTCCTTGATAATCTCTTTCTCTCTGATCAGAGTTTCACCAAGCTCTGTAACTCTCAAAACCTCCTTTAAAATCATAATCAAATAATTTTTCCTTCCATTCCAGACTGTAATTCCTCACAACAAAAACAGGACAAAACACTTATCATTCTGCCCATAAAATATGTACTGATCATTGTAGTTTATTTTAAAATAAGTTTTGATTTGACTTCCAAAATAATCATTCTCCATAAAGAAGATGTAGAAAGTAGAGGCTATTCCCACTTTGTTTTACATCAGGGAGTGGTAAGGCATTTGAGCATTGTCCTTTCCTATGTACCAGTGAATGTGCTATCAAGAGGACACCAAACATTCTTTTCTAATCTAGGATTAACTGCACAGAAGAGCAAAAATAGTCAACATACCAGCCTCTCCAACATGCTAAGAAGAGCTTAAAACTGTTCAGCAGCAAAGCAGTTAACATGATAGGAACACTAAACTGAAGTTAACTCAAATTGAAACAACAGAAGTTAACAGAAACATGACCAACTCTGCAAATCAAGTAGTGTAATGGAAGATAATATATGAGAAGTTCAACTTGGAAGCAGATGAAGATGGATTTACTGGGGTGGAAATCCAGAGAAATCCAGCATGAGAAGGAGGTAAGTCCTGCACGTGATCTGAGTACAGCAGGT
>NW_015386815.1:389947-391643 GCF_001527695.2 Protobothrops mucrosquamatus
CCTTGCAGCACACTTATTGGCAAAAAATGTCTCGCTGGAGATGATTAGAGGTAAACCTTGCCATAAACGTGGTTCTATTTTTATTTCATGTTATTTTGTTACTGAATTTATACCCTGCCTGTTTCTTTTAACACCTGAGGTAGCTTTCAACAATTAAAAATATAACATATTCCCAGTGTTGTCTACCAGGAACAAGGATAATAGTAGTCACTGGACAGCTCTTAACCAGATTTGTATTATGCTGAATACTCTGTTAAGCACAGCAAATGCTGTCATAAAGTCATTTTTCATCCAAGATGGATTTCTTTTTCTTTATCAGAATTATTTCCTTGACCTATGAACTTCACACAGAGCTATGTGACTAAAATATGATTATGGCTTCTGAAGAGGGTAGATCTGTACATGGGGTATTAATCATGCCCACGCAGGTATGCTTTCCATGTGATGAGGAAACAGACTCCATCTGGGAGGGGAAAAAGGGGAATCAATATGCTTGATTGCTCGAGACTCTTCATTTTGCACTCTGAACCCCTTGCTGAGTCAAGCAGCAGGGATCCACAGCATGCATCTCTAGTGTTCTGCCACCAGGTGGCAGTAGAGACCGAGGAAATGCCATCACTGTGCCAATATATCTCAGCATTGTTGGTAGATAGCGTCACATTACTGTTATTACCATTATTCCTTTGAAATAAATATAACATGGGGAATAATACAAAGGAATTGTTTAAAAAACATGTCCTGTTATTTCTACATTTTTATGTCAGTTAAATGCTGATGTGAATAATCTTATTTAATAGCTGATGCTTTTCAAATAGCTCTCACTCAATAATGCTTCCTAAATCAAATGTCTGTGGAGATTCTCAGTAATCCAGGCCATAGATGTCCCAAATGTGCTTTTTCAAAAGGCAACTGAACTTTGTTTTCCTTGAAGATGTTTTGCTTCTCATCCAAGAAGCTTTTTCAGTTCCTTAATCCAAATTAATATCGAATAGTATATAGCACTTCTTCATGCCTTAGTGAAACAAGTAGAAGCTACGTTGGTATCCAGATTTTATTATTAGTTCAGCAGTATATCTTGCTTTTTATAGTAATTTTATTAAAAATTACAATTAATGTAAAAATTCAGTACAAACTAAGAAAAATAAAAAAATAAAAAATAAGAAATAAAAAGAATAATAGCAAAGAAAGTAGGAATAATAATTAGTAAAGAAAAAGAAAAGAAATATATGAAGAAATGGCCTTCCACATCATCACAAGTATAAATAATTTTCCTAACTTATAACCTCTTAAATTACAACAAATAATCTTTTCTTCCCAAAACCCATTCTTTATCTATAATCAACTCCTCATTCAGTCTTGATCAGCAAAATTCCATTATGGGGTACCAGAGATTTCAACATGTCTATTTTAACTTTGATCAAATAAATCAACTTTATATTCCTTCATTTTACTTCTAAGAATCTTAATCTAAAGTCTATTCAGATGATGTCCTAAAGTTTTATTTCTTTTTATTTTTTCTTTGTCCTTTCTCACAAAATTTTTCAAAGATTAAACAAATCTCTTTTAAAATATATGAAAGTTATCCGGGTAATTTTTTTGGTTTGTTCTATGCATTTCTCTTTTAATTATCAGCCAGTTTCATTTGTATATGTAGTGTAGCATCTTTTTCCATATCATTCTTGTAGCCTGTCTTTTT
>NW_015386815.1:392844-404046 GCF_001527695.2 Protobothrops mucrosquamatus
AAAAAAAGGAAGTATACAAATCCGGTGTCCTTTGAAAAGGGTTGAAGTTTGAGAAAGAATGGCTTTCTGCTGTCTCCCAGAGCTCTAAACTTTGCCAAGACTGCTGTTTTGCAATCTCCTCAAAAGGAGCAACTGTTTGAAGCACTTGTGAGTGATCTCAAGTCCTTTCCTTGTCCAGAGAGGAATTAGGAAGAGCCTGTCTACCTGCCAACTCTTCATTCCACCTCAGTGTTCAGTTCATTATTTCTTCCCTGGAAGTCCCAGTTTATCAACATATCTAAAATTACATAAATCTTTGCAATAAGGTATCACTTGGACATATAGCATGAAGTGTTGTAAATGATAAGATAAACAAAATAATCATATCCGTGAATCAAAGACTTTTATAAACAACATGCTTGAGGAATAGGAAGCACCTTAACAACATTCCTATAAACAGAGCATTGCAAGAAAACTAGTATGGTTGTAGTGAATAAGGTGAAAAACAAATACAGGGCAGAACCGAAATCTGTCCCCTGTCAGCCATGGAGGCTCACTAGTAACATCAAGTCAGTTATTCTCTCCCAGGCCAACCTATTTCACAGCTTTATGTGATGGCGATTAATCTAAACAGAAATAACCAAATAAACCACTAGAACTTCTAGGAAAATCATAAAATAGAAATCAAATAAATAGAGACAGTGATTAATATTGTGGATGAGCAGAATGTTTCATCTCATTGGCTTTTCATTTTTAGTTATTAAATGAAATTCTGTAACTATGCAACTAAATCACAAACTTCTCTCTGTTGGAGAACAGCACATACCTATGAAATCATAAACTTCGTTTATGATTTTATAGGTGTGTGCTGTTCTCCAACAGAAAAAAATCTCAATAAAATGGAACCTGAATATCTATTCTCTATTCATTTATCTGAGTAAACACTTCAAGACTGGGAAGTAGGGCTGGGACACTTCCAGAAATGGGGCAAAAATCCTGCCCAGAAAAGGAAATGTAAGGTATACAGACAGATGCAACTGCTTCCAAATGTTGCTGGATTTGTATCTCTACATACTTCCCAAAAGCTCATGGAATTCAATTTGAAGCATTGCAAACCGTGAATGTATTCTTAGAATCATTTCTCCACTTCTGTGTTTTTCTTCTAGAGAAAATCCATTCATTTTTTAAAAAAATAGTTTTATGAAACAAAAATCAAGTATCTACATTTAAATCAATCCAAGATACATAGAAAAAAATTCAGAAAGAAAAAAATATTAAAAATATCAATAAATTTACTGCAGTGTGAATAAAGATGCAGGTAATACACCTATGAAACTTTTCCGTACATATAAAGTGTACCAGATTATAATCTATTGTTACTGAGATAAACTATAAAATCAATCAAGATTTGATAAAATTGTGGTTCCTGCTTCTGATGTCTCATTATTTTAACTTCGCATTTTTTCTAATTTAGCAATTGAAGGTGCCTTATTAATCTGCAACTCAGTTATTAAGTTATCTAAAGCTTTCCAATATTGCACAGTTATTAATTTGGCTGCTAAAATTAAACAAATAATATATTCTTTATTTTTAAGCTTATGATTTAGTCCTATAAATAAATGCAATAAGCCTTGCTCTGGAGACCTTTCAGTTCTTTGATTAATGATGGTTCTTATCTCTCCAAAATGTTTATGCCAAAAGAGTATAACTTTATTGCATGACCACCACAAATGAGAAAATGTTCTTTTTTTTGACATCCTCTTCAATGTTTGGAAGAATAATTTTGATACATGCGTGCCAGCTTGATAAAATCAAGGACCATCCCAGAAGATAGGCTCAAGATGGATCTCGATAGACTTGTTCCCTGGTCCCTATCAAAAAAAAAGAAAGAAACTTAACATAGAGAAAAGCAAAGTCTTACACTTAGGCATAAAAAAATTAAACGTACAAGTACAGACTAGGTGAAATCTGGCTCAATAGTAGTAACAGTGAGGGGATTTAGGAGTCATAGTGCATAACCATTTAAAGATGAGCCAACAGTGTGCGGCAGCAACAAAAAAGCCAATGCAATCCTAGGTTGCATTAATAGAGGGATAGAATCAAGATCATGTGAAGTATTAGTACCACTCTACAAAGCCTTGGTAAGACCACATTTAGAATACTGCATCCAGTTTTGGTCAGCCTAATAAAAAAAAAGAAGTTAAGACTTTGGAAAGAGTTCAGAGAAGAACAACAAAAATGATTAGGGGCCTAGAAGCTCAAACATATGAAGAATGATTACAAGAACTGGGTATACCTAGCCTAGTGAAAAGAAGGACTGGGGTGACATGATAGAAGTCTTCCAATATTTGAAGGGCTGTCACAAGGAAGAGAGGGCCAACTAACTTACCAAAGCACTTGTAGGCATGACAAGAAACAATGGTTGGAAACTAACCAAGGAGAGAAGCAACCTAGAACTAAGGAGAAAAATCCTAACAGTGACAACAATTAACCAGTGGAACAAATTGTCTTCAGAAATTGTAGGTGCTGCAATAGTGGAGACTTTTAAGAAGAGACTGGACATCCATCTATCAGAAATAGTACAGTACTCTCTGCGAGAGCAGAGAGTCGGACTAGATGACCTCCAAGGTTCCTTTCAACTCTATTACTGTTACTGTATAAATTCCACTGCATTTTTTACATTGAAATTGAAGGGAATCCACTCATTGCCCATAACCTTTGCCAATTTGTCTCCTGTACAGAATTACCAAGATTAATATTCCAAGCTTCTGTTAAATCATATGGTGGAACTGATTGCAATAATATTTCTGATTTCATAAATTTCTAAAATTTCTAATTGCAATAATAACCTATACATTTTTGAAATTGTTCCTTTTGATTATTCTAAATAATGAAGTATTAAATTGTGAAAATTGATAGAGGGCCTTGTTGCTAAATCTCTAATATTTCTATTACTCAAAAGAAATTTAAGTTGGTATTAGAAGAGCTATGGTAACTTGCCACATATTTCATTATCAGTCTTACGTTTATTGAAAGGTTCCCTATTACTATAGAAATATTTTATTCTACAAAGATTATATTTTCTCAAAGATTTCATTTTAGTCAAACCATAATAGCCTTCTTGATATATATTTGTTATTAGGGGAATTAAAGGAGAAATATCCTTTATGAAAACTGTGCATCTACTTTTCCAAATTTGAAGCATTGTTTTAGTAAAAACAAGTTCAATCTATTGCATTTTAGAAAATATTTTTGATGAAAAAACATTGATTATAAACTTACCTGGTTTCTAATATAGTTTCGGTATGAATCCATTGTTTAAGACTCTACCCTAATAAATGGAATCACATGCCCTGTGTTGCTTGATAATGTATTAACAACTTGGGCCTACCCAAGCCTCCCTTGCTTCTGAGCTCTATATACAATCCTTTCATTTACTCTCAGTTTTGCATGGAAACAAAAGTTTTTAATTTTTCTCTGCCAATATCTTAAAACCTATTCTGGAATTATCATTGGGAGGCTCTAAAATAAAAAAAGTTAAGCTGTGCAAGGATTTTCATTTTAACCACTATAATTCACCCTAAAATCCTGAAATGTTTTGAAGACCAGTTTTTCTTTGTTTAATTTCTTCCAAGTTGGTACATAATTATTTGCAAAGGTTTTATTAATATTTTGAGTTATAGTCATAGCTTAATATTTTAAAGATTTATATTCTATTAGAATCCCTAAAACTGTGGAAATTTCCTTTTGTGTTTTTTGGGGTTTATGAAAAAACTCAGATATGATTTATGAAAATTAACTGATAGTCATGATACCTCTGCAAATTTCTCTGACTCCTTAATATAGCTAGCTGAATGAGAAGCATTTGAGTGACTCAAGATCATATCACCTGCAAGTAGATACAAAAGATACATCCTATCTCCCTTTTTATATTGTTAATGCTTCTAAAGTTAGGTTGAATAATGGTGATAGAGGACAAATTTGCTTAGTATCTCTTAAAAATGTAATGGGATCTGAATCATAAATGTTATGATATCTGAGATTTAGTTGGTCTGTAGATGTGTTAAATCATCTTACAGAAGTCAGTGTCAAATTAAAATTTAATTAGTTATTTCTTTTAAATATTGTACTTTGGGAAAGTCAAAGGCTTTAAATATATCTAAAGAACATATGGTTAGTGAAGATTTAATAATTTTATTAATTTGCATAATATTTAAGAATTTCCTAATAAGGGGTAAATTTATTAATAATTTGGAATAAATCCAACTTGGTTCATA
Source organism: Protobothrops mucrosquamatus (assembly GCF_001527695.2). Taxonomy (NCBI): domain Eukaryota; kingdom Metazoa; phylum Chordata; class Lepidosauria; order Squamata; family Viperidae; genus Protobothrops; species Protobothrops mucrosquamatus. The sequence goes on from NW_015386815.1 coordinate 397,101, forward strand.
TGAATAATGTAACCTGCAATCACTTATAAACAGTTAGCTAATAATTTAGTGTAGAGTTCATAGTCCACGTTGAGAAGTGAATATAAAATGCCTGTAGGATCGAAAAGGTATTGGAATGAGAGCGAGCCACTTGTAGATGCTGAAGGCTATCCTTGGTCAGAGGTGGATATCTATCAAGCCAGACGGCGAGACACAACTTTACCTGTTTGCAGCACAATCATAATGCATTAGGTGGAACTTCCTTCAGCTGCATGCCCTGAAGAAAGAGAAGCATGACCAGGACAAAGACAAAACTTGAGATGAAGCTGAGCCAGTACTTTGCCGGACTGAAGGCTGCCACTCCTAGATCCCCTACAACTTTCTTGGTTTGCAAGTGGATAATTAGATAGTTGAATCTGGTTCTGTCAAGAGCTGCAACTCTAGTGGTTGCAGAATATTACCACTGTGGTGCAGCACAGCAAGGGATAACTCTCAAGTATGACTATGATCATACTAGAACAAAGAGGTAACAAAAAATTGATCTTTTGCTGCCATCTATGGATTCAATGGATTTTATGGCCCAGGTAGAATAATCATGTGTTGTGCAAGTCCTTTTTTTGTTTTTTGGAGAATCTCAGAAGATGGGTTGTTTTGTCCTGCAACACTTAACATTCATTTCGTGGTATTCTGGTAAAGCCTTTAAAATAAATCAAAAGACATGTCATAGTTTTCTTTCTAAATTAAAAGGCTAGAATGTGTGCAGAAAAACAGGAAATTCAGTATTACGTTAGTAAAATAAATGTCATAGTTCTGATAGACAAGACCAAACAAATCAGAACTCTGAGGCTAGAGATTTCTTCAAAGAACATGTTTATTGGTTACATAGTATCGGCAAGGTCAAAAGTGAAACCATGTCTGAAATCCCCTTCAAAGAGAAACACTATTACAAAATTAAACTTCCCACTCCATTGCTATGCAATCACCTACACTTCCCAATAGAATAGTTTGGTGGACTTTCTAACCAAATGCTCACCCCCCCACCTAACCGACAGAAATGACCTTGGTTCCCATGGGACAGTGAAATGTTTAGACTAGCAGAAATCCTCCGCACCCCTCCCATTCTTGTGGCAACCTAGAACGAGCAAGATGGCTGCAGCCAGGTTCGTTGTAGAATTGACAGTCAGACCCCCTAGAAAGAAAACAAGTCCTGTAAAGGAAACAAAAGTGCAGGTTAGGAATTCCCCCTGGGCTTCTGAGGATGCTTGTCATTTTTTTATTAATCTGTCTGCCTTCACATCAATATTTTTCACTCAGGTAGCTTCTGACAAGGGCTAATGTTTCCATTGCACCAAATATTGTAATTTTCCCTTATGTAATATAGAGTCAAGGATGCATTTTATCTCATAGTGAGTTTCTTTCTCTACTAAAACGGGACCAGGTAGTTTCTTAGAGATTGGCCTCAAGGATGACTTTGTGACTGGTTTTAACAAGCTGCAATGGAATATGGGATAAACCTTCCCTAATAGCCATGGAAGTTTTAACTGAACTGTGACAGGATTTATAATTCTGACTATGGGGAAAGGACCAAGAAACGTAGGTCCCAATTTCCTACTTGGTAATTTTAGTCTTAGATATTTAGTAGAGAGGTAAACCTTCTCCTCCAACTGAAATGGCTTCTGGGGAGAATGCTTCTTATCAGCCTGTTCTTTATGCATCTTAGCAGCTTGGGTTAAAGCTTTTTTATGTTTGCCCAAAGAGTTTGCAAACTGGTCACTCACTGATCTAGGGTCTGCGAAGCAGGAGGTTCTTGGGGGTATTCGGGCATGGGGACAAACTCCCGACCAGTAGCTATTTTGAATGAGTGCTACCAGTGCTACCAATGCTACTGTGTACAGTGTTGTTGTACACCACTTCAGCGAAAGGCAGGAGGTCTGCCCAATTAGTCTGTTGGTAATTAACATAGCATCTGAGGTATTGTTCCACCATTGTGTTCTTACGTTCAGCCAATCCATTTGTACTCAGATGAAAAGCAGATGAAAGCCCCTGAGTAGACCCAATTATTTTTACAAACTCCCTCCAGAATTTTGCACTAAACTGAACCCCCCCTATCCGATATAATCCTTTTTGGTGCTCCATGGAGTTGATAGATGTGTTTTAAAAATAATCTGGCTAGCTTTTGGGCATATGGGAGTCCTGAACAAGTGATGAAATGAGCTTGCTTTGAAAAAAGATCAATGACAGTCCAGCTCACTGTGCTTCCCCTGCTTTCAGGTAATTTCACAATAAAATCTATGGCTATCTCCTCCTAGGGTTGGGAAGGATCAACCACTTGTTGCAATAGACTAGGAGGTTTTCCAGGGCACTTTTTCATAGCTGCACAGGTTTCACATAACTTTCAATGTCTTTTTTCATGCTTGGTCACCAAAACTGCCACCGCACCAAATGCAAAGATTTTAGAAAGGGTTTTACTGACCGACCAAAACATAGTACTGATACAACTTCCTACTTAAGACTCCCTAAGGTCTTCCATATCAAAACTTGGGAAGGTCCGATCAGGTAGAACTTATCAGTTATCACTAGATAACAGAAACTTGGTCCCCAGATAAAAATCAAGAAGGAACTCCAAAACTCAATCACCTGATAGTCCGAACAGTATAAAACCTGCATTTTCCCTCTTGTGGTTACTTGAGATGCTGATTGTGGTTGAGGAATGATGGAATTAATAATTTCCTCCCCCACAGCTTTTATATTGGGGCATTCTAGACAGAGCATCTGCCAGGAATCCCCCTCCCCCGTGCCCATATTACTTGCCCATCTTACTTGCTTAAGGGACAATTTTCTAGCAGTTTTTAGTGCATTTTTGTGATCAGTCCACAATTCAAAGGGCACTTTGCTCCCTTCCAGGAAATGGCGCCAAGTTAGCAAAGCCCATCTCACCACAAAAGTCTCCTTCTCCCAAACAGCCCATCGTTGCTCTTGTGTCCAAAAGTTTTCTTGAGGTGTAGGCACAAGGTTGTAGGTCCCCCCTGTTATTTCTCTGTTGGAGGACAGCACCCACAGCAACATCACTTGCATCGGCCTGAATGACGAATGGTTCCTCTGGGTCGGGGTCTTTAAGAACAGGTTCTGCTGCAAACAGTCTTTTTATTTCTTCAAAATCTGCCTGGCATTCCATAGTCCATTGTAAAGGCTGACAAGGGTGGAGTTTTCCCTCCCCTTTTCCGGTATTTAACAGTTCAATAATTGACATAGTGATTTTTGCAAAAGAGGGGACGAACTGTCGATAGACGTTTGTGAACCCCCAAAAACTTTGAAGCTGCTTGGGTCCATGAAGGCTGTCACTCTAGCACTGCTCTGACTTTGGCATGGTCCATTTCCACTCCTTCACAAGAGATTTGGTAGCCCAAGTAATTAAGGTGCATCTGATGAAACTCTCATTTAGAAAGCTTAGCATAGAGGCTAGCTTTCAACAGTTTCTTAAGTACCAACTTGACATGCTCCTCCATGGTCTCAGTGTAGATTAGGATATTGTCAGGGTAAACCAAAACCCCCTTGTAAAGGTGATTATTCAGCACCTGGTTTATTAGTTACATAAATACAGCAGGGGCTCCTTGGAGTCCAAAAGGCATTACTTTGAACTGAAAACTCCCCAGGGGATAATTGAAGACTATCTTCCATTCATCCCCCTCCCTAATTCACACCTGGTAATAAGTCTCTCTTAAGTCCAGTTTTGTGAATATTTTTCCTTTAGCCAGGTGGACCAGCATGTCTTTTATCAGAGGGAAGGGGAACATATTTTCTATGCTGACAGCGTTTAACTCTTTAAAATCCATGCAAAGCCTCAAAGACCCATCTTTCTTTTCCTTAAATAGCACTGGGGTGGCCACATGTGATTTTACAGGCTGGATAAAGCCCCTGGCTAGGTTCTTGTCAATGTATTCTCTCAGTTCCTCCATCTCCCTCAGCATCATAGAATACATCTTGGACTTTGGGAGTTTGGTACCTGGTAGAATTTCAATTGCACAATCGGTGGCTTGGTAAGGAGGAAGTATGTCATTCCTTCTCACTAAATCCCCCACCAAGTCACGATACTCCTTGGGAACAAGTTGGATCCCTGGTATTCATTCTACAGTGGCCTTTAGTATCTCAAGGGGTTCCCCCTGGCTTCCAACTGCAGCAGCCCCCTTTATTTTGCTAAGGTTGGTGGGTGGAAGGGGTCCTGTCACCAATCTTAGAGTTCTCCCATCGTTCTCCCACCATATGTTTGGTTGCCACTTATCTAGCCATGCCAATCCTAGAATCACAGTCTCTTTCATCTTAAGAACTACCCCAAAGCCGATGATCTCCCAAAGCCTGCCAATTCTGATGCTGTGGCTGTATTACTCTCTGGAATCCCCTCTGTGGGCCTCTTGGGCTCATGGCTCAATGCTGCTGCAGAGGGCTTGGTTGGGATCAGGGACTTGAGATCATCACTGAATGGGGAGTGGGCGATGTAGCATGGGCCACAGCTAGGGGGCTGGGACTCCAGCGGGGAGGTGGAAACGATGGATAGGTCCCAATTGAACACCTGCACTGGACTGCAGGAACCACTTCTCTGACTTCCAGCTGATCGAACTTCTCTTCCAGTTATTTGACTGACCAACCAGTCAACCCCTTCCCCTTCTTCTGATAACAGTCCATGGAATGGAATTAACAAAAGCTCCTCTTCAGTAGTCTTAGGGATGCTTTGGTGTTGAGGGGCCACCTCTGCCTGATAGAGGTGATCCACCAGGATCATGGTTCCTTCTTGCGGCACCAACTTCCCCAGTTGAATTATCTGGCTCCTTGGCCAGGCCCCTGTCATCAACTCTTCTTCAATGGTCGGAGCAGTCGCTTGCGCTCCACCAGCCAAATCCCAGCTGTGACCAGTGGTGGATTCCTCTCTCTTTTCCATATTGAAATCTGTGCTGAGTCTTCACTGTCCTCCCAAAGTGGTGGGTAGGCAGCCAGGGCTCAGCACCCCAGGAAAAATAGCATTTTGAGTGAGACTTGGTTTAAAATCATGGTTCTGATAGATGAGACCAAACATATCAGAACTCTGAGGCTAGAGATTTCCTCAAAGAACATGTTTATTGGTTACATAGTATCGGCATGGTCAAAAGTGAAACCAAGTCTGAAATCCCCTTCAAAAAGAAACACTATTACAAAGTTAAACTTCCCACCCCATTGCTATGCAACCAGCTACACTTCCCAATAGAATAGTTTGGTGGGCTTTCTAACCAAATGCCCATGCCCCCCCCACCTAACCGACAGAAATGACCTTGGTTCCCACAGGACAGTGAATGTTTAGACTAGCAGAAATCCTCTGCACCCCCTCCCATTCTTGTGGCAACCTAGAACGAGCGAGATAGTTGCAGCCAGGTTTGTTGTAGAGTTGACAATAAGAATGATATTAAAATTAGGACAATTTGGATACAAAGCATTGAAATGTAATGAAAGGAACAATAATTTAAAATAATAAAACAAATGGCACCATTAATTTCAAGAAACCTACGGTAGAATCAGTTAATTAATTTTTGGCCTTCTTAACTACAGGGTATTTGAAGTCATATGCTATGAATTATTTTCAGTTGAGATATTAAAATCAGATTACAAAAGAAAAGCCTTGTAAATATTTGCCTTCAAATGAGTCTGAGAATAAATATATATTCAGTAATTCATCCATATTTAGCAGATATTAAAGAGACAAAGAATAGCTTTAAATTCAATTATCATTTTATACAAAGGGAGGAAATATGAAACTTGGCTTGATTAGCTTGTTTCTTTCCATGCTTTGTAATACCTTATTAAAATTTGAACTTTGAAATTGATATTATCTGTCCAATAATGTCAGAATAAATATTTAATCCATGGTTGCAGCCTTAGTTAATAGAAGCTTTATTTGAAGTGTGTTACGTCAAAAGTAGGGAAAATATATAACGGAAATCCAGATTTGATAGGGAAGTTTGATTTCAATAGTCTAATTCCATTTAAAATCCTCCAGTAGAGAAACATAGTTTTTGGAACTCATCCAAGTAGAATTACAGTTTTATTTAGACTTGTAGAGGAAAACATTGACATAATCTCTGAATTAACCATTATGCTAAACATATTATGGAATAGCCCACGAGCCAAAAGAATTCCTAAAGTAATAACGCTTTATGGTAGAAAAGCAGCAAAGTTGTACCCTCAAGGATTTACCTTAATAATTGGACTTTAAGGGATTTTTTTTGGGAGTGGGGTCAAAAGGCTGTTTATAATGATTCATCTTATGCATCTTTTTTTTAAAAAAATCTTAGCTATTTCTTATCTGTGGTAAATTTAACATGTAGTTAAACCCACATAGATATGGGAATATCTTTAAGACCACTGTTAGAAAGATTTTAGGTACCTGTAAGATTTCACTGAGATCTGCTCAGAGTTAGACTTCGACTGGGTGAGTCCTTGTGAGCCAACTGAGAAATCATCTTGTCCTGGTATCTAGAAGAAATATATTCCTGTGGCTCCTGGAAATGTGCAGAATATTTTGGGATTGTTAATCTGGTTACCTGTCCTTTAGATTTTTACCCCTCCTTGTTAGTTAGAACTGCTGAAGTAGCCATATGGTGATATCTGAGTCTTCACTGAAGGAAGCAGTGTTACACCAATCCTGGAGATGCTATAATTGGGCAAATCATATAGGTAGAGAACAACTTTTGTTGAGAAGATGGTCAGATTGTAGCTTCAGAGGATCATGGAGTAAGTAAATTATTTGCATTTTTTCAGTCAGATTTTAGGTTGGGAGACCCCATTGATTATGCTTATCAATGATCTTTGGTATCTGTTCCTATTCTCCTTGACGTCTCAGTGACTTTTAAATTAAATCATTCTGGACCTCACAATGTTGCAGTGCTCCTTCTCTTTTTTCTGTGACCAGTCCCAGTCAGTGTTTACAAGTTACAAGCTTGAC
>NW_015386815.1:404061-407026 GCF_001527695.2 Protobothrops mucrosquamatus
TTTGCATTTTTTCAGTCAGATTTTAGGTTGGGAGACCCCATTGATTATGCTTATCAATGATCTTTGGTATCTGTTCCTATTCTCCTTGACGTCTCAGTGACTTTTAAATTAAATCATTCTGGACCTCACAATGTTGCAGTGCTCCTTCTCTTTTTTCTGTGACCAGTCCCAGTCAGTGTTTACAAGTTACAAGCTTGACCTCTCCTCCCTTGCCACTCCCCATAAAAATATATTTATTTAAATATATGTACCCAGACAATATGCTGTTTGTTAAATATTGAAAATGTTACCTGGGGAAATCCTAGCCCCAACCCAAACCCTGACCCCAACCCCAACCTAAACCCTAATCCCAACCCTAATCCTAACCCTGACCCCATTCTATCCCTAACCCTATAAAAACTAATAAAACTTTTTAAAAAAAAAATATTAGAGAAATCCTTGGTGAATCCAGCTATATAGTGCTTCCAGTATCCATAATCCATTGTATAATTTTGTTCCACATTTGAACCACTTTAGATACCACTAGCCACTAGCCATAATGGCATTAGTTACAGTATATATGAATCAAAATACTAGATAGAAGTATGAACATTTCTATAATCTCATGTTTCATAGACATATTCCTACTAATACATCACATTTCTTTGCCCCATTATACTTTCTCAAAAATAAACTCATATACGTGGAATACAATTATCTTTTAATTCAATTTGATTTAATGTGATTGAAGACCAGTAAAAAAAAAATAGACAAATAAAATTTGTCAGAGTTAAAATACAGAGTTAAAATACATTTGTAAAATAACTTAATCAGTACCTAATGTATAAAATCCAGAATGTAGTTTATATTAAATTATAATATAAACACTAATTAATATTAAGTATTATATCTGAAATTGAATCAAAGTAAAAATTTCTATTGATATCAGAAAAGTATTAGTATTTAAAATCTAAATGAATTATGGTTACAGGGGATGCATTGCAGGATAATGGCCCATCAGAATTCAATGGATGCACTGTAACAAGGGGTACATTGTCTATAAGCAGCATCTCGGCATAGGCCAAATCTGAATGACCACAATACCTACCGATTAGAGGAAATATGAATCTGGTTTGAATGTCTTCCATAAAGGTAGCAACATAGAAGGATGTGTTCTGTAGTTTCTACCTCCCTGGAATTACAGGGGTAGAACCTTTCAGGCAATGGAACTTTTTTGCATACTACAGAGGAGAGAGATGGCATCTGGCAAGAGAGAAAGCTTTCTGATGACTGGGTCTTTCTAGCTGTATAGTGTAGCTTGGCAGCTGTGACAATCTATCTGTTAAGTGCTGGTGACAGGAAGGTTGGAGCTTCCCCTAGATCCACTTGCCTCTCTGTATCCTTTAACCTTCGCTTCAGGGATTGTTTTGTCTGATCATGTTCCATCTTAAGACCTGTGGAGGAAGAGTAGCCTAAATTTAAAGATTAAATTCCACAGCCTTGATCCATGTGGATTGGAAGTTATCCTGAAAGATTAATGGTGCTAAGCCTTGAGGATAGAAGTTGACTTTAACCGAAGGTTTTTAGAAGCTAGACACACTCTTAATTTAATTTTTATTATACCTGGCTCCATTCGGAGGTGTGTGGAAAGTATCTGAAGAGTTGATCTGGTGAATTTAGATTGTACTCTGCAGAGACCTGGAATGCAAAGTTGGGGGCCAACCAGAGTCCTATAAAGGAGCTGGGTTACCAGCTTAGCTTGAAAGAGCTTAAGTGCAACTGGAACATAATGTCCTCCCTTGGATTGGAAAAAATTAAGAATGGCATTGGCAGATCTTTGTCCAATAACAGGAACATGTTGAAAGTGGGCTTTCCTTGAGTCAGTGGCATGCATGACTACTCCTAAATAATTAAAGCTAAAGGTAATCACTTGTTCTATTTTATGGCCATTTATGCTCTATAAATTGTGAAAAAATCTGTAATCTTGGTTTTCTGAATTTATTTTCTGATTATAATTGTTACAGTATAGAACCAAAATGGCTCAGAACTCTTTTGAGATGTATTGATGTTCTGGAAAGAACTACAGCATCATTTATATAGACCAGCGGGCAATGCTATGATCCTAGTTTAGGGGAATGGAAATATGGATTGTTTAGACATCTCACCATACCACTGATATAAAAATTGAAAAGAAGGGGGGGGGGCAAATGTCTATGGAGATTATCAGTCATGTGGTCAAGGTTGTCCCAAAGCTGCTTTTTCAAAAGGCAACTGGACTTCCTTTGTTTTTGCTTGAAGACATTTCTCTTTTGATCCAAGAAGCTTCTTCAGTTCTGAACTAAACTCAAGAAGCTTCTTGGATGAGAAGCAAAACATCTTCAAGGAAAAAACAAAGAAAGTCCAGTTGCCTCTTGATAAAAGCATCTTTGGAATGGGAGGGCAAAATAATTCATCTTTTTCCCCCTTTTGAGTCGTAACTGGTTTCAAGAAAAACCCTTGCATATTGCAACAGATCTTAGGGAGTTTTATAGGGGTACTGTAATGCCCTCTATATGGGGCTCCCTTTGAGGAGCACCCGGAGGCTTCAACTGGTCCAGAATGCGGCCGCGCGGGCGGTGTTGGGAGGGACTTGTCACTCCCACGTAACGCTGCTACTGCGCGAGCTGCACTGGTTGCCAGTGGCCTTCCGGGTGCGCTTTAAGGTGTTAGTTACCACCTTTAAAGCGCTCCATGGCATAGGACCTGGCTACCTCCGAGACCGCCTTCTGCCACAGATTCCCTCCCATGGACCGGTACGCTCCCACAGAGTGGGTCTCCTCAGGGTGCCGTCGGCCAAGCAGTGTCGGCTGGCGACCCCCAGGGGGAGGGCCTTCTCTGTGGGTGCCCCTGCCCTCTGGAACGAACTACCCCCCGAGATCCGGATTATTCTGGATCTCCTTACTTTCCGCCGCGCCCTCAAGACATGGCTTTTCCAACAAGCGGGCCT